>NC_056748.1:200670998-200693498 GCF_019279795.1 Protopterus annectens
GGTTTCTGTGTTCCAAATTCTTTTTTTAAATCAGGGTAACATCTGAAGAAGATTCTTCACCTGATGTATCACTGCTATTTGTTTTTTTTTTCTTCTTCAAAATAGATTTCTTTCTCTTTCTTTTATTAGATGAATGTGTAAAGTCCTGATTAGCAGATTTTACATTTTTCTGGTGTCCAAAAGGCTTTTCCCGAGTATAATCACTAATATCGCTTTGAAATTTTCAGATTTTCCTTTCCTTTAATTGTTTTTCAGTTACAATAAGATCTTTTGTAAGTTTTTGAAAATACATAGTATAAAATTATGGACTTTCAAAAGGTTTGGCTTCATCACAAATTTTGGAGACCTCAGCTATATTTTGAGCTACCCTACATTCATAATAACTAATTAATATTTCCACAAAATGCATAGAAGCATTCTGCTGAGCAGTAGCCCACTCCTGTGATAAAGTATCATCCACATGACTGACTAAAGGTTGTATATGAATCTATAACCCCTTAGGTGCAATTCCTTTGGATTTATATGCTTTAAATGCGTCTATCAGAAAATTGAATGCTAAAAATAGCAAACGCTGTTTTATCAAACTTAAAAATGCAAAACCTTAAAAGGTCGAAGGAACAGATCAGCACTTTTTGGCCCTGTAAGTTGCTCCTGGCTTCCAGACTGCCCTCTTCTACAATGCCTGATAATGTCATCTACCTTAAGACTACTAGCTGCCATTATTGCATCAGACGTAAGCTATGCCGCATGCAATAAGTATTGTGAACTGTAGTGTACAAGACTAGATATGGAGGGTTTCTAATCTCACACCAGGCCACTTGGTGTGTGTGTGTGTGTGTGTGTGTGTGTGTGTGTGTGTATGGCCATATGGCACAAACATGATCACCTTAATAACTTGGAAAGAGGTAGGGTTTTGCAGAATGTTTTGTAGCAGGTGATGTGGCCCTTCAAATGCCTGACCACAACTAGGCCTGCTGATGTCATCAAGCATAATATTTCTTAAACCAATAGTATTATCAGACATGAGGTGTGTTATGTGCTTCACGTACTGTGATCTGTAGTGTGTACCATTACATAGGTAAGTGTTCTAATCTACATACATCCAACCTGCACTATGTGTGTGGAGTGTTGTGTCCTGTAAGCAGTAATTGGTAGTGTGTGGAGTGCCATGTCCTGTAAGCAGTAATTGGAAGTGGTGCTATCCTCATTGTAGCCATGTTTGTGTGTGTGGCTGTTTATATCAGCTTATGAAACCATAAGACATTTGAACTTCACTAGCATAATGGCCATACAACCATCACAATCTTAGACAACTGTATACCCTTATTTACATGATCAGCACATATTACCCCAGTCCAAAAGGATCACAGGCAGAAGCCCTGTGGTTAAATGACAGTCGCCCAGTCAGTCATATAGATGGCATGTGCTGAGGTGCTCTGCTTGCCATTTGCCAGGGTTCTGTTTCAGAGGTGGGTTAAAGGCTGCTGGACAAATCTCCCACCAGCATGTATTAGCAACGTCACATATGAATATTAGATTAATGTCCTTAGAGTGATTAATCCATGTATTATGCCACCTAGAGATATGCAGCATTTACAGTCAAGCAGGGTCACACATTGCCCCGTATGCAATGTAGAGATCACCTCTAAATAGTCTATGCCACAGGCTACAATGACACTTATTTCTGACGATCCCCATAGAACACATGCTGAAGACATGAAATTCCCTTGTGAGGGAAAATACTGTTGTGTGCAATTGCCAGTAATGCTTGTAAAGGTCCATTACCAAATGACCATTGCACTCAGATATTGCCATGCTGAGGGAAGAGTGCATGGAGGTTATGAGTATGTCATTTACGGGTGACTGTGCCCTCAGCTATGACATATGATTCCCGTCATACCACTGGTGAGACATGGTGATCTCAGACACATTGGGTGTAAAAACATGGCCATATCTGTGTGTTCAGTTTTCACCCCTGAGTATGTACATCACATGTTGCGACTGATGTGCTTCTTACCAGGTGCATAGGTGTTACTGATGGATATGATACTAACATTATATATATATATATATATATATATATATATATATATATATATATATATATATATATATATATATATAATCTATATATATATACATGGAGCTTAAGACCATTACTATGTTAACAGGCATTTGTTCATCAATACACTCTTGTAGGATATTGACATAACTCACAGACTCCAGGAGTGTCACAGACAGTCAGTATTTGCTTGTATCATGCTTAAATGGATTCCAAGCAGTAGTTGACCCAGGACTGAGCCTGATGAACACTGCTGCGTACAGATCAGCTATTGGTGGTGGATGTCCCAACGTTGAGTATATGTGCCATTGATGGGCCTCTAAGTGACCCCTACAGTGATAGTACCATCAGTGCCTAAGTGGGTGCTTTGTAAATCATGCCTGACTGGGGGATATAGTCAGATCACTTTGCTCAGTCCAGGGGGTTGTATGCCCTGATTTCCCCTCACCCAGGTCCTTGGTGACTGCCTCGTAAATGTCAACCACATGTAACATTCATGATCCCCCTTTCAGACATCCAAACTGTGTACAGTCAACTGTGTGTATATCACATATTCGTGTGCTGATCAGCTCCATGATTATTGCTCTGTGGACATACAGATGTGGATACTTAGTCAAAAAGGTCTGTAGTTCTGATGGTCAGTGCATGGAACACCTCTGTGCAAGGGTATAACAGTTGCCATTGTCCAGTCAGCTGGGGTCCATCCAGTGGTTTCAGTATGATTTCAAGGTGTTGAATGGTGTCAGTAATCCATGACAGATCCCATGTAGGATGCAGCCTGAGATAGTAGCGTGTCCAATAGTTGCTGTGTATCCTCCATAGAGAGGCCATTTATGACCTGCTCTGTAGATATAGAAGTTATGGGACAGGTTGTAGGAATGTCAAGTTTCACATGTGGTGGGAGCAGGGGAGTGAAGTTGATATAGAACATGTGGGACTACAGGTTAGCTATAGGTACAGACCCATTCTATGTGGCATCATTAAGTACAAGTTCACCTACAATCTGGGTCTGTCCTTTGATGTTACACATGTAACTGCACTGTGCATTGTGGTTCTGCTTTGTGTCGGTGGCTAATTTTGTCACTTACTGTGACTACACAACATCACAACAACACTATGTGCTTCTTTTAGCTAAGGAAGTTGTGCCTTCATTTAAGGGGGGCACCTTCACCCCAACTACTGCAATGTCCACCTCTCATTGTACAGCCTGAGAATGGCAGTTGTCCACCAGGCAGTTTTGTTGTGCCATGAGGAGCCTGTGTTCCTCCTGTTAGGTACAGCTGAGTTCATCCAGTTGTAGTGCTGCTGGCATAATGCATGGGTGTAGAGCTGTGTGTACATGCCTGTTCCATCAGAGGGGGGAGGTGCAGTCAAGCTTTGTAAACCATCCCACAGAAAGTAATAAATAGCTTTGTTGAAATATTTCAGTATTTTCTGCAAGGGGTGGTAGTGTTGGTAGCTTTAATGATACTGATCTGTGGTCAGATCCCACCAGGGAGGACCTCACATTTGAGGCGCTGCAGTGGTCACCCATATTGGTAAACACATGATGCAATACATTGGTCCCCCTTGGGGGATGTCATGGCACTACTCCAGGGCATTGTAGTTAAAGACGAAGACTAACCTTTGGGCAAGTGAGCTGTTGTATGGCTAAGCAATACAGCTGGTGGTCACTTAATACCACCCCACACCATGATGTAATGATATAGCTTGATAGACACATGTACATACAAATAAGCACAATGACCGTCTGGATTTATGGAGCGTCTCCTGTAGCTGGCTATTATTTGATTGTATGCCCTTCCAGTACTGAATGGCACCTGTAGTGTCTCTGGTAAATCAGTGTTTCACAAAATCTGGATGTGTATCTATCCTTAATTAGTATGTATACACCTCCTGCATTACCTTCAACACTGTCATTTTGATGTGTGGAGATGTGGATGGATGTCTAGTCTGGTATGGCTGTGGTGCTGTCCACAGCCTTGAATCAGATGTCCTTGACTGCACACATTTGCATAATCCTGGGTGGGGACACATCCCACAGAGTGGGGTTCGGTTTTGCCATTCCCACGGTCTAGCAGTATAACCATAATGTTGTATAATGATTGTGTTCTCATTGCCAACTTTTCCCTGCACAGTCATCTAAGATGCATTGTGGGGGTGTCAGTAGACATGGCTGATACTCCAGATCTCAGGGGTGAGAGATGAACACCATCACTAATGAAGTATTGATTTCTGTTGAGCAAGGCATCCCGGGTAGACTTGTAGTAGATCCCCTGACAGTGACACCACACGTTAAGGCAGTTATTAGCTTCCAGTTTCCATTTGTATGGAGCCATCATCCTAGGTGAGGGTCAATTGCAGCCGAAAGCTATGCATATACCAGCAAGGGACACAGACTGGCTAAGCATAGTCATGTGTATGCATACAGGCCGGTGACATATGTCCCTAATCGTACACACCTGCAGGAACTATGATGTCAACATTCTGTTAACTGATATCCCTTTATTTGTGACAATGTGTGGTGAGGCCTATTGTATCAACCCAGACAGCTATCTGTGATCTGTCCCATATGTAGCCACTTCACACAGACATCAATGTGTCTCACGATGAAATCACCTGTGACTAATAGGTGAGAGTTTGTGTTTTGCCTCGGGTGTTTGACCGGTGAGAAAGTGGTGCATACAGTATTATGTGTACTGTGCTCTCCAGAGTCAGGATTTTCTTAGGTGTCTGCTTGGCAGTGTGTCTGGTAAGGAGCTGCACACATGCAGATGTGTGTAATGTGGGTGTAGGTGGTGCAGGATGTGAGCTGCACATGTTGACAGGATGCATGACTGTCTGTGAAATTGTCATCTACAATGGCTCACCGCCAGTGTACTGATTGTTACAGCAAGACTTAACATCTACTTCAATGGACATTGTACATTATATTGTGGTGCTACAGCAGTGCTGATAATCCCCTCTTGTCAGTTTCCTAGTGACATAGTGACATACCACCAACCCTGGAATAGATGGCATAACACATGCAAAAGCCAACTGATTGCCTAGGTTACTAATCAAAGCATCTACTTGGAAAGGGGTGTGTAAAGCTTACAGTCTTTCATGAAGTGGGACAGCTATGTGGATGAACAAACAGGCTGTGTCCTGCTTGTCATCATGGGCTTTGTAGTAATGTTTTGTGTGTGATGACAGAAAACGTATCAGAGCATGGTATCCTATGTGAGGTTGGTGTTGGTGAGATCAGCATTAGTAGTGCCAGGCACCGGCAATTCTGTGTTCACCCACACTTAACACAGTCTTCACAAGATAATTGTGTCCTTCCAATACACTCTGCTTGGTAGTGTCCAACTGCATAATATCTGTGTAAATCCCCCACCTTACTTTCAAAGGGTATACTTATTACACTTCCCAAACATGTTTGTCTGCACTCTTTACAGACACTTTGGATGACTCTCTTCTTGGAACATGCTGGAAGCAACTGCAAGACTTAGTTGCACAAAGGACAACTAGGATGTAGTGCCAAGCAGTATCCCCAGATCTCTGAGTCATGTGACATGAAAAGTTATGAAAGGAGTTAGCATGGATACAAGCAGTAACACTGTTGTACACCTACTGACACTGGACCACACACTGTTTGTTATGCTCAAGGCCAAATCATGCCTACCATCTCTAACTGGTGGACACCATTGAGTGTTACACTATGCAATGGATGATGGGAATATTACTCACGCTATCTACCATGGCCCGAGAAGGTGTTTGACAATATTAGGCCAGCAGGCCTTGCTGGACACACTGTTAGGTTATCTACAGTGTGTTCAGCTGGTGGATAGGCAAGTGTCTGGCAATCATAATCTGGCAAGATAGCATTGTGAGACCTCTGCTGCAATGATGCCAGTCACCTGTGGATTTCCCCAGACATCATTGATGGCTTACCCCTAATAGACATTCCCTCTCTGCAGTCACAGTCACTGTCAGTACCCTCTGTCTGACTACATTAGCTGGCGATTGCATTTCAGAAGCTAGCACTGAATCCCACACAGGATGGCCTGAGACACACATTGTGTTTGTCTGAGCCACTGACAAATACTAAATGCCAAGGAATGTGCAATAATATCCTTTGAAAAGTCATCCACCCTTGGGAAATATAGTAGAGTCTGCACACCACACACAGTTGTGCCATTACTCATGTACATATAGACACAGCGGGTAATGTACCCTTTGACTTTCACTGGTCGATAAGATGTGGTGATGCATTCAATGCTGTACAATGTAAACAGAAAGGTCTGTTATGTGTCCGACTGTCACTGCCATACTGAATGTGGCACTCATCACATTTGTGTACAATGGCACCCTTGCTATGTCACTACACAATCATAACTATAGCAGCCACACAGGATCTATGGTATAGCAATACACATTGCAGGTAACATATTCTCTGGAGTCTGTATCAAGACCGTACATGTGTAGTCTGTCTCAAATGCATTTGAGGGGATGTCTATGGCTGCCATACTGGGAGGTGTCAGATTCCACGGTGTACCTCCCACGTATCCATGACAGAACTAACACATCTTACCTGCCCCACTCACCTACATCGTCACTGTGGTATAAGTAGTACATGCTGGAGAGACAGGTATGTAACACAGACACTACACCCTTTATGTAAAAGGCCCCCCCATGCATGTGAAGCACACATTTGCTGTGACACACATCATGTTCAGGTTGCACCATGGGATGCAGAACAAGACAATCATAGCTGTTGGACAAATATCTGTACTGGACACAGGAAATTTCTCAGTGGGTTATTATCTCCAGCACCACAGCTTGTAGATGTGTTAGCTTCCAAAACCCTGGTGACACTTATCAAGGGTATCAGGCCTTTTCACAGATTAGGGATTCATGAGTATGCTGAATGATGCCATTATCCTTGTTAGTCTGTTATACAGATATGGACATATGGAGACATGCACCTACATTGCTGTACATTGTGGAGGTTCGTAGGTGTTTACTAGGCTAATGGCCACAAGGGCCTTTTTAAGCCTAGCTGTGCATTCAAAATCTCTGACAAGTTCTAATATCTCTGATAAGTGTAAGCATGGGCCTGGGAGACGAACCATTTACAGGTTACCTGAGTCCACACATAGTTCATATTTCTTCTATACTGACATGCTATCCTGTGCTGTGATGTCTATGGATTTATTGCCGCTGTGTATCCATAGTTGTCCTGAACAGAATCCTGCAACAGAAACATAAACAGGTCCATGACACTCCTTTCATTGTATAAGTATACAGCCATTACAACATCATACAACTTAAGTTACAGAAAATTGTGTGGCTCACTCATTACAAATGTCAGCATACAGTATCTGTCAGTAACCACTACCAGTGGCATGGCAAAATAACAGTGCATTACACAAGTACAGGTTAATTTATATAGTCACCCTGTGCATCAGACACAGAGCTTCATTTCCCTGTATCGATGATGAGGATGACAGGGATGTGGCACAGGTATCATCATTTGCACTGGGTGTTGTGTGGGGGTACAGAAGGCCTAGGCTGACCCACAAGGTTGACTGCATGAGTGTTAGTCAGGAAGGGAAGCAGGCAAGATGGACCATGGAAATGTGCCGTGTGTGTCTGTAGGTGACCTTCATTTGACAGTGGTGTGTGTGTGCATGTACGCAGTCAAGCTTAGTGCCAACCCTACATGTGTCTATTTTGGACAGCTTTGAACCGCACATGATAGAGCTGACGGTTCTTCTCTGGCCCCGAACACAGGAACTGGCTCGGCCAGGAGTTGCACTGGCACCTCCATGCCCAAGGTCAGAAGCAGTGCTAGTACCTGATGGTGACTGCTGTCTGCTGGGACCATGTCCTACATGGGACCACCCAGGCCCATGAGCCCATGGCCTGCCACATGTTGATGTGGACAACACATTCCCCTATGTAATGCTGGATGTACTGCCTCTATGGAACCGTGATTGTGCATGGTCACGTGGACTCTCAGCAGATAGAGTTGCTGACCTACGTCCATGAGGCCGACGTTCAACTTCAACCAGACGTTCCAACACAGACACTGTGCATTCCAAGACAGACACTGTCTCAGCCCACCTTTCCATTGTATCAGTGAACAGATCCAGGGTGTCACCAATGCAGCGGGAGGTAGTCACGGATGTCAAATTATACTGCATTCATAACCCTGAGCATACATCTGGAGTTCATTCAGAACATGCCTGTGCCTCCATGACGGCCCAAAACATATGCCGCATGTACCATGATGTGACACCTGCAACAGGTGGTGGAAGGACAGGAGGCCTCCTATGAACACCCCTATCAATCCACCTGTGTGGAACCTCACCAGATCTTTGGCTATGGCCAGTGTCTACACTCACTGGACCCATAGTTGCCACACTTTCCTGTTCAATGTCCCCACCCAGACTGTCCAATATCTGTCGCCTCCATGGACTGGGTATATGTAGCCATACTGACTGTGTGCATTGAGAATGAGGGCAGTGGAGTGATATCAGTCTGGGACAAATTCAGTCCCTGAACCCCCCCCCGCGTCACTGTGGCCACCATCATCATTATCAGTGTCTGAAGAGACAATGACATCAGGTTGTGTAGGGGACAGAGACCAACCCCTGGTCACCTGTGATAAGAGGAAAAAGCAGTACATTAATACCTATACTATTATGCTCTGCAGTACTGTTTTGCAATAAATATACAGCTCTATACACTGCTGGCACTATTACAGAGCTGTTAAAACCCTAGCCTCATATAGTAGGACAAGAGGACATTACTTTTCCCACAAGCAGCTGCTGTTATGTGTAAATAAAATATCTTTACACAGCAATCTCATCAGTAGCAATGAGGTATACTGTTGATATTTGTATAGCCTCTGCACAGTTGACACATATGGGAATCTGCAATGTCTTGACAATACTGTCACATCTATCAGTGTGGTGACACCTACAAGGCATACGTATGACTAACATGTGTACATTCAGAAAATCTGTGCAGTTGACAGTCATGCTGACAGTGCATCACTCCGGGTAGCAGGCCTGACATGACACTTTAGGGATTACATTGCTGTAAACCTACATCTATAACCAAGCAGTATTTTGCTTACCAGGAGCAGGACCATGGCCATGTCCAATACCTGATGGACCTGATGGACCTGTGAAAAGTTGAGGGAGAGGTAATGTCAGTACCACCACATGTTGCACCACAACAAGGTAATATGTCAATGTATCTCACATTCACAGTGGCTACTGTGTTCATCGTTATATTGGTCAGCATCAGAGCACGAGAATCAAACCATCCCCCCTCCCCCAAAGAACATAGACCTCACACCCATGGAAGGGTATGTACACCCTGTCACACTGAATGCTACAGTATTGCAATGGTGATCAAACTAAGCTTATCTGCTTGTTCGTCTGCCATGGAAACTGTGGCACCCCCATCCACGATATCCAGTGTGATGGATGCCTGGGAGCTGTCGTGTGTGCTTAGGTTTGCCAGGAATTCCTCAGTGGCTGAGAGTGGTTATTCTAGTGCAGACCCTCCACTGGTGATGCTACGATCCCTGGCTACATCTGCTGCTCTTCTGAGTCCAGCATTGAACATGTTTGCTGCTCGGTGTCTAACCTGCAAATATGTCCTGCTCTGATGACCTGTGGCATTCATGTCATGGACAAGCTCAGGCCACACTGGTATCCACTGTTTCCTGTTTTGCCTCCCCCTGGATAGTAGGAGTTCATAGTGTTGCTGGAGGCCTTCAACTATATCATCATTCTCCACATCCATGAAAGGTGCATGGCGTCTTGGGTATGTGTTTCCTGGAAGACAGCAGAATGGGAACACATGTCAGGATCACATATGCTGAAGTATACTATGCAGAGATACAGCAAGGACAGAATGGCTGGCAGTATCCACTGCTTGATCACACATGTCATATTCCACAGTGTGCAAACATACTAAGCATGTGGATAAAATGAAGATACTACTGATAGTGTGCCATGACAGCTACTGCTGTATGATCATACACCCAACACTGGAGTCTTTTGTAGTGTGTCCCCTAGGGGCTACCCCCCGATAATGTGTCAAAACAACAGTGCCACACAAACAGCAGTATGCTAATACAACCATTATAAAGGGACAGTCCCATGAGACCAATATACCACATTGACAAAAAGCATTCTCCTTTGATGTATTGTACATCCTCTGTAGCTGTAACAATTCTGGAGACCAATGACATGTCATTATCACAGTTATAAGAAAGGCTTAATGCTGTAATCTCTGTTTCCTGTAAGTATATTCACATATCTACATTCTGTTGTAAACAAAGAGGTTACATACCTGCTGGAGTGCAAAACTCCTCTGTTGATATGTGGTGATATTTAAGTTTTTGCATGCATGTTCTTTGTGCAGAAAGTCTAATACAGAATGGCTCCCCATAGCCAGCGTGTTTGGTTTTTAACATGCTTCTTATTAACAGGTGATTGGCCCTTAACCAATCTGTGGTTCTGAAATGCTAATTGCAGCAAGCACTGCTGATGTGCACTATGATCAGACAATGACATGCAACCACTGTACAAGATATAAGGCCTCCATGTAGATTACAAGCCCTTTCTGATATGTTGTGCTGGACATTACTGGAGTGAGGAGACTACGTCATCACAGAGGGTAGGCCTGTAACAGCTGTTGTTTCATAGTGATGTGTGTGCTACAGGCTGCAGCTACTAGGCATAGACAGACAGTGCGAACACATTGGAGGAAAACAAGCTGTAGGTGTAACTGTGGCAGGTGTGGCAGCCTTGTAGTAGAGGCAGAGCCAGAGTGAGGGTAGCCATTCAACTCCAATTAATGCATGTATTTAAGGTAAGTATGTTAGTCAACAGTATCATTAACAGAGTACTAGGCTACATATTTGTTGTTCTTGAGCAACGTAGGGGATAAATATAACATTATGTCCACCATTTGGGCAACTGTCAGGCCATGTGTTAGTCTGGTACTCATTTGGAACGTGTGTGCTGGCTGTCCTTGTTACAAGCAGGGGCTTCTTATGTGTATGTTAGTTGTGCAGCTATGCTAATCTGCACTGTGAGTTTGAAAGGATTGTGTACTACACTCTATTAGTGGGCCTCATTTGCATTACCGGAGTTAAAATCCTCTGTGAATGCATATTAATGCGTGACGTGACACTTTATGCACTTATAGTTTTGCTACAGAGATATGTGAAGTGTGTTCCTATCTGCAGGCCTGTGACTTCCATCAGTGACAAGCAGACTTTTAATTTGTAATGCATTGTGTGGCTAAAGAAATACTTAATTGCTGGCTTCACAATAATGTTTGTTTAAATACTACACACCACTGGATTTGAACCCAGGACTGTGTGTGGCAAAATGTACTGTTTGCAAAGTATTTAACTGGCTGAGCTACTGAGTCACTGTTATAGCAGGTGTATTTGCAAGATGTAAGTACACATATACAGGCTGCGACATACCTTTGTTACAGCCATCATTATGTGCATGGCTTTATGTGGATGTATTTCTGCACTAGGGTCCCTTTTGTACATGTGTTTTGCCAGAAATGCCTTAGCAGGTGTACTTGTAAATGTTGCTTATAAAAGGGGACATTTACCTGCTATTAGAGAACTCACTTACATCTATTCTTATGTATTTGGCTTTTTAGTGGTGTACTCTTGCACCAGACTCCATGGTGCACTCCAAATTTTTCCATTTATCTTTAAGCAAGTTTGCATGATGCGGTGCAATGCTCAGCTCCGCTGAAACACACTTAATGACTGTAACTTGCAATTACTATGTTTTCCTTAAACATATTTTAATTAACAGCTGTGTGGCATGGCAGGTTAATGCAGTAGCCTACAGGTGCAATGATGGTCTTGGATTCAAAATGGGGACAGGTTTATTATTTAAAACATATATATCAATATAGCTCCATTTAGCCGAGTTTAACAAACTGTGCAATGTGGTACATTGTGCAGAATTGTGCTACAAATATATAAAGAAAAGAACAATTGGAGGATACGAAAGTGGTGAAATGAGGTGCAAGCAGGGGGAAACCATAGTGAAAGGCAGGTAGTTATGTGCAGGAAGGGTTTAGGAAAGAAATATATCAATTTCTTGTACAGCAACAGCTACGCACTTTGACATAGTTTGTAGATGACCTTGGACTTTAATCCCCAGAGAGAGGGGTGAGGACAACATAATTGTGTTAAGCCAATTGAACCAAATTATGTGTTTCCAATGGACATGTGTAAAATGGAGTGCTATGTATGGGACAAATTTTTGTTTTTGGGACAGTAGCCATTTTTTTAAGGTGAGTGGAATGCTGGGGAAGGGACATAGATATCTGTGGGGGAGGTAAGTTGGGTAGGTGAGGAAACTTTTGCAGACAGAAGACAGCAGACAGGTGTGGTGTGTGACACAACAGGGGGAAACACCTTGGATGGGGAGGGTATTGTGGAATCACAGTCCAGTGTGCCTCCATAAGGTAGCAGTGTGACTCTCATCCCCACCCATTGGACTGTCGGCACTGCTCCTTCACTGTCCTGATAGTGGCAGTGGTGTAGGCTGGGGTCCGGAGGTGGCAAGGTAGGCGGATCATCAGTAACTGGCAGACCTTGACTGCTGTAGTAAAGTTGTTATAACAATAAGTTAAGGTTAGCAGTAACCAAACCAATGTTAATATTAATAGAATGGAACATAATATTTATTAATCCAAATACATATTAAGATATATTAGATATAACACAACATTAAGTAACATAACAGTAAGTATGTTAACATCAAACCAGTATGAAGTAAACCAAAAGGCCAATAAAGCAGTTAGTGTAACAAAATATGTTAATATTAAATCATAATAATAATAAATAACAATAATAAATTAAAGAAGATAAGGGGTGGAGAAAGAGAGAAAAACATACCATAAGTTACCTTGCAGGTAATATTACTACACAGAGTAAAACTACATACTTCTACAGGTATGCAGTGTCATTTGTGAGTACACTGACTAAATATCTTCTATAGTTGATGTAGCATATACATACATCTGAAGCTGTTAACATAGGACAGTATGGGCTAAGCAGTAACAAATGCAGGTGCACAACTACATAGAATAGTTTCACATAATATGGACTTACATAACTACCAAGGTATTATGTAAACAGATTTGAAAATATATAGTATTCCAGGTAATCATTTATGTGGTAGTCATGGAACAGACAGATTAGGCAATTGTAATTACATTACAAAAAATTGTGACAGTTGAGAGGTATTTTTGTGTACATTAAGTAAAGTAGACAGCCATCATGCCTTAGTTGACAGGCATGGGAGTATAACCCAAAAGCTGTGACTGCAAAGGGACATCTGCAATTAATGTAACAATTGACTAGAACAACTTAGAACAGACATGCAATGAATACAGCCCTAATGCAAATATTAAGACAGATTTATTTAGGAAAACACAATACTGCTTAACACTTTATTGGTACTGATGTATTGGTACTGATGTTTATTATCGCTGAAATCTACACACTATATCTGCCCATAAAGTAGACTACCTCACCCATATACCTTTTGTTCCTGGAGTGGGAGGAAAATGAGTTATGTGACTAAAATTGGCCTGGCGACAGCCTTGAAGTGTACTATGAGTTGTGCAATACATTATTCAGGCCATTAGTTTTGCATTCTACAGTTATTACAGTTTTACACTTAACTGCAGCAACCTTTCTGTACACATACAATGCATAGAGTTCTAGTGCAATTATGTTATGACACCACAATCCTGCTGTACACCTTTTTGCTTACTGTTACTGATATTTAGTGTTTATTGCAATACAGTTGTTATTGTTTAGTTATTGCACTACACTTCTAATTGAATATTTATTTCACTACAGTTTGTATTGTTTATTCTTTATTGCACTACAGTTAGCATAACATATCTGTACTTAGCACACTCACGGCGCAACCTGACCAGGCACCCAGCATGGGACTGGACATTATGAGCCCTCTCAGCTGCAGCTGTAGGGAGAGAAGCATACCATTATGCATACCAGTTTTGCACAAATTCAGCTTGCATGTTAGTAAAATACTGGAAGAAATACTTACGTATGTCTAGGGCATGCCCAGCCCTAGCCTCTTGGACTGGATTGCACAAAGTTTCCCTCTTCCTACTCTTCAGATCATAGTGGTGACACTGCTCATCAGTGCAGGGGATACCAGTAACACTGGTGAAAGGTCCCTGGCCAACCAATTCTAGGCTTCAGCCTTACACTCTGAGCCCTGGTAACCACCCTGCAGTAGCCTAGGTTCATAACTGCGTATCAGGAGCCCAATAAAATCCCTGGACTCCTATGCATCCCATCTCTTCACCCAAAAGCACACACCCTCTCCAGCACCACCTGGCATACTGTCAGTTAGATGGACTGCAATTAATTCTTCAGTATTCCCACCTATTGTCTTAATATAGGCTGTTTTCTCATCCATGCACGTCATTAAGCAACATTCAGCAAAATGCTGTGTTGCTTAGCATCACGCAGATTAGCTAAGTGGAGCTGAGCATCTCGAAAACTTGTGCAACTGAGGTTTTAGTGAAGCTTAGCAATGAGCAAATAAAAGTGGCCATTAATCGTGTTTAAGCTTAGCACTGCATAGCTGTTCCAAATGTAAAAGTTATGTTTTTAAATTAAACAAAAATTTAGATTACATTAAACAAATGGTATATCTGCTAGGGAATCGAACACAGGACCTACAAAGCTTTAGGCCATCATGCTATCCATTTAGCTACTTGGATAGTATAGAAAAGTGTACCTTCACATATGCTACTAAGCTGCCATGGCACAACATGCAAATGAGCTTAAACAAAGCAGAAATAAATAACTAATTACATCCAATTTCTATTTTTAGATGTTTGGCAGGTGTCAGCTGTCTATGTGTAAGCACCGCTTGGCATTGCTGAACTTCGCACCATGCCACACAAATAGACATGTAAGTAAAAAAACAAAAAAAAACTAAATTCAATAAAAATTAGACATTTAAAACACAAACTATTACTTTGCAGCACATTTCAGCTGCAGCAGGGAACATTACAGAGAGCTTCACCATGCACATGGATTCAATATCACTGTTACTATGTTCTTCCTCATCAGCGCACCATGATTAATATGCATGGCGCACTACAGAGGGGGAACCATGGCCATGTACACGGGTACATTCCATGTAGGCTCTACTCAGAGCCTATGTGGAGTTTATTGAATTCTGGGGTAAGTTTTAAGCAGAAATGTGCACGCATTTTAGCTATATAATTTCAATTGTTTTTAGTCTAGCCATGCACTAAAACACTCTGGAAAGCAAGGAATAAGCAGCCCTTTCCATCAGTTTTCTTTTGTGCCTTATAACTTCAATACACAAAAATCAGAGTGGAGCTATATGTTTTTGTAATTCAGTCAGCACCTCTGTTGTGATCCTCAGAAGTAATTTACCCATTTACGTTTTTGTCAGATTTAGGATGTAATGGACAAGTGAAGATAAACCATAATGAACTGCAGAAGAAAAAAATGTTCTCACTTTGGAGCTAGAATCATTTGAGAAAAAATGCTGGAAGGGACAGACTCGTGAATGAATAAGTGAGTGAGTGTACTTAACTGAATCAGCTTCCTCAAGGACTTAAACTACATGATGGGGAAAAACAGTGATTACTTGTGTGATGGCACTTTAAGTATCACTTCATAGTAGAAAAGAAAGATACATTCTATTTGCAATGTGCAAGCACTGTACATCACTTATTTCTATTTTAATCACACAATGTTGTGCTTGCATCTTTTTATTTTGTGTCTCTGCTGTACCACATCTATGAAGTGGCTGAATGTCTGAGGAATGCTGTACTGTCATTTGAATATTCAGTTGAACATTAACTGAAATAACTGCTTTCTCCTGACATATACAGTTGACATCTGTCTCTTCCTTCACAGGATATTCACAATTTGGTGATCTGTAACTTATGGGAAGGCATTGCAAATGCATGTTAGTTTAGTAGAAAAATATGTTTCTCATTTTCACCTATGTATTCTAGAAAATGGCATCCATTCATCCACTTTCTAAATCACTTGCCCTATTCAGAATTACATTGGCAGCAAGTAAAATGTGGCAACAGCAGTCTTCAGTTCATTCTGTTGATTCCGATGTATTCCATGGTGAGGTAAAAGATGCAATTTCTCCAATGTGTCTTGAGTTTGTGCCAAAGCCAACTATTAGCACACTCTGCCAGGTATATTTCCAAAGGGATACACAAAAGGGGCATCATCACAATGTGCCAAAACCATGTTAACTAACACCTCACAACACAGTGAAACAGTGGCAGTTATTAGAGATCCTATCTGACTGCAGAGCTCTTCACTCTGCTGTGGAGACTGAACCCAGATTCCCATCAAAGGAACATTGTTTCTACAATCTCAACCTCGTGTTCATTTCTCAGAAATCATAAGGATATGTGATGATGGGGACAAAGACTGACAAGTAAATGGGGAGACATCCTGTGACTAAGCTGTCACCTCAGTATCATGCTCATCTATATCTCCTGATGAAACACACCAGATTAATCTATCAACTGGTTAATTTTCTGATTTGCTCTAACTTCAGTCTCCAAAATACTCTCTCCTACTTCATATGCATAGGGCATTTCACTCTTTTCCAGAAGGAAACAGCATCTTATTTGTGGGTGCTTATTTTTATCCCAGCTCCTTTTGACTCAGCAGCAAATCACTCCAGTATATGAAGATTAGAATCACTGGAGCAAATGAAGCAATATCATCTGCAGGCAGCAAAGACACTACATACACATTGCCTCACTGTATATTCTACAGACCTTGTCTGTGCCTTCACTTCCTGTCCTTGAAAATCACAAACTGGGGGAGAAGGAAGAAAACACTCAGTGAGGTCTTACTCTCAACTTGTGCATTTTTAACTCAATGCAGAGAATGCAATCCTGAAATAAATGGACTGAATGACACTAAATAATACCTCTAGCATCCGGTTAATTTACATAGCATATTCCAGGTCACATAGATATAAGCTTTCTCCTATTTCACAAATCACATGTAGATAGTATAAAGCATAAGAAACTACTATAACCTTACCAATTTCTGTGCAAGGATAAAAACGTGTTCCATTGCTGGACTGGGAAAAAAATTCACAATAACTTGTCCTAAAAGATTGTCTGTTGGATGAAACTTAATTTCCAGCACACTGGCATATGCTTTCCATTGAAAACTGAGGAGAGTATGAATGGAAATGACTCTCGCATTCTCCTTATTAAAAACAGAGACCACCACTCAATTTCAGATCTAACTGTGCTGCCCCAACCATAACTTATTTTGCAAGAAATCTAGATAAATCCTAAAATAACAGAGAGACAAAGACCCCAGAAAAGGGACAGACTATAAATATTGGTCTTATAAATTTAGAAAGTGGTTAGAGTAATATGCTTTATGTGAGCATGCATTTCTCTAAAAAATATGAAGTCTGAAACTCTAACCGAATGTCAATATTTAATAACTTAGTTTGACAATGCCTTATCAGAAAACCTTAAGTTTTAGGAGGACCATACCTAAAATAAGATGTAAAAATCTGGGCAATTCAGAGGTATGGTTCCAACATTTTAAGCAGCGGTGAAAACAGTGTACAGAGCCTTCAGCATTTCTGGCTGCATCTCAACCTTCCTACAACTTATCACAGCAGAATGCTTTACTTAACATGGTAATCTCACTTAGTGAAACAGAGGAAATTCCACTATCTGCTTCTTGCACTACCACATCAGTGGACATCCTCACCAGATTCTGGAACAGCTCAAAGCATTTCTTCTACCTTTCAATAATCCCCCTCCTAAAGGCAACAGTTTTACTGTCCTTGCCAGGAACAACCTGGCAGTAACCCTCCTCTTTTCCCACTTTTGAGCCACCACCTAATTTTTATGGAAATGCTTTGAGGCCATCTGAAAGTCATTCTTCATGGTGTATATTATGGGCAATCAATGCATGGTACAAAAATCCAAAAACAGTTCACCAGCTGAGTTTGGATGGTGCAAGCTGTACCTTCTAATTAAACTTGCCCAGCTACCTCAGTTATTACCAACTTAGACTTGAAGTCTACCAGTAGAACTACAGAATCAAGAACTGGTTCTCTTTCAAACACCATATCCACAGCTTATAATGCGTCTGAGTACTCCAAATAACTGTTAGGTGAATATATACATACATACAAAAAAAAAAAAAAAAAAAAAAAAAAAAAAAAAAAAACAACCAAGATTTCATCTATCTATTAAACTAACCTTTTCATTTACTGGCACAAAACCTGTTTGTACTTTCCTGATGGTCATCTCCATAAAATTATAGAGAAATACCTAAAAGTTTGAGATGTTGCGTTTTAGAGCCAGTGATGTATGCATGTGAAGAGATTAGCCCAAATAAATATGGATGCTATTTTTCATCCTCTTACAAGTTCCATAGCTTTCCTTGGCAGTGAAGTGACATTCTTTGCCAAGCAGCCATGTTTCTATTGCCATTGTGTAGTCCTCATTAATCATTCCTATTCCTGTCTGCCATTTGATTGGCTTCACACCTGACCACCCACCATTCAACCTTTGGGTTGTGAGCCAATACAGCTGCTCCATATAACTTTTTCAGGCTAAGCCTGATCATGCTGCAAGGGTGAGCCAACAACTAGGCAGTTACCAGCAAATGACAACACAAGGCTAGGTTCCAGAGATGGCCCTGGTATCCCTCTGAGGGAAAGGTACTCCAATTGTTCAAATGGTGTATCACTGGGTAATTGTGGATAATTGATAATCTAGCACTTACTCTTGGAATAACTTGCCAAAGATAACCCTACTAGGACCTTAAAGCCCCAAACAATGAAGCTGCTAGTGCCATAATGGCAAACAAACCCATCTGATACAATAAGGTCATGACTACAGGGCAGGGTTGCTATTTGTCTGGCCTGCCTGTTACTCCAGTTTTCTACAAGTAACTTTTCCAAGAGAATAAGCTCCAGAAAATATAATGCTACAGAGGGGTGTGGAGGGCCTACCAGATTAGCCAAGAAGGGATCCATCTAGAAATAAGTCACCTCTGTGGCTGATATCATGGGCAACTCACAATTACCTCTACGGTGAAAAGGTAACTATCCCAAAGGGGCATCCTTTTTGTAATTCCTCCTTGCCTGAGCTTGCAACCTTATTATGGTGGGTGATCTGGTTGACCTTTGGTCCATACAGAATCAACCAAGGTTGTACACTGTTATTTGTACTGAATAAAGGTATGATATGTTCAACAAGCTGTTGTACTTTGGACAGAGCTGGCTATTTTGGTCATCTTGACAAGATCTGAGTGTCAAACATATTTTTACCCATGTAATTTAAGCATTAGAATTCAGAGTTTAGGTACTTATTCTCAGATGCATTATTCACTGAATAAATCATTTTATCTTGACTGTATATTACTTCTAGGCAATGTATTAAACAAAATATCATCTCCATTATTTAAGTACTATTGATTATTTAGTAGATGATTTTTCCATTGAATTAATCGCTAAAACATATGTGTTAGTATAACAGTAGGACTATTTAGAAAAAAAACAGTGCATTTCTTCAGTGGTAAATAGCGCATAGATGTAGCATAATGTGGCTGGACTGGAATTAGGCATGCATGAGTGGTGTCATAGTGTGGACATGCTGGGGATAATGTGGCATAATGACATTTGGTAGCTGCAAACATGTCTGTATTTAAGTTGTCAGAATAACTATGTCATAGGCGATCATGTGACTGAAAAGAAATTAACAGACGGGTGACATGCCTTAAGCTGTGCGTGTTTATAGTCACATTAAAAAGTCCCATGGCTGTGACATGGTCACTGTGGCAGGCCATACAAAGACACTACATCAAAGTGCCAAGCCATTTTGTCATATAATTATGAAGGAAAGAAGATATGCCTCGACTAGAAAATGGGAACAGCAAGCTGAGATACACAGAGAAGGATGACAAGAAGGAAAGTTAATTTTGCATGTAGGGTGTGTGTGCACGTGTGTGTATGTGTGTGTGTGTTTTATATATACATATATACATATATACATATATATATATATATATATATATATATATATATATATATATATATATATATATATGTATATGTGTGTGTGTATGTATATATATGTGTGTGTGTGTGTAGATATATATATATATATATATATATATATATATATATATATATATATATATATATATATATATATATATATATACATACACATAATATACGTATGTGTGTATATTTCCTGTATAGGAATTCACTTTTTTGTCTTAGATGAATGGTAGATGGAAAAGTGGCAAGTGGAAAGTATGGGTAGGATAGAAGGTAAGGTGAGGTTAGCAGGGACAGACAAATACAGGGGGAAGGGGGCAGTGGCACATAAGGAAAGCAATGATATAGAGTTATGGATTAAAAGATGGCAGTCAGCACATGATAGGAAAGATAGAATTACAAACAGAGGATGGGAGAGAGAAAATAATGATGATGGAGGTGACCAGTAGACTTGTCAGATCAGCCTACAGGAAATTCAGTCACCTCTGAGGATGTTATCATGGGTGGGCACTGCCTCTGGTAGACCAGTGGGTGGGGTTGACTGGCCACATGGCTCTAGTATCCATACAAGGACATTGTGCCAGTGGACATCCAGCCACCAGACTACCTCATTCCTTTCTAGGCAATGCACTTACCACTTGGTAACTCTTGAGGATCCATCTTTACTAATCTCAGATGAGGAGCTTTGCCTCTGTTAAGAATGGCCAAACAGGCACACAGTGAGCAATTCAGGTTGCTTTTCACAAAGTGACATTTATCACCTTGCAGAGAGCCATAAATGGAGACTATGGGAATCATAGGTGCCTTTTGAGTCCATGTTCATAATCTAGGTCTAATCCACAATAAAAAAAAAATAGCCTGGTATGCACACCTGCACTTGCTGGATACCATGTGACATACATCAACAGGATGTCACAACCCACATTAAAAATGGGATCCAAGGTGACAGTAATATGAACACACTTCACAGTGGCTGTGCATGCATGTACACCATACATGACCTCCTTCTCGGAGATTTGGAAATCACAAGCATCATAGTCCTGACTGTAGTTGATAGCATCACATTGCAAGTGCAAGTCACAGATGATTGTGCAAAAATCACCTCATTATCATAATGCATTATAAGGCTCATTTTAGCTTGATAAAAAATATATTCATCTTTCAGGAATTCAGGCTATGTTGAGCAAGTTACAAAATCAGAATATTGTGAAAATCAGACTGCAATGCCATATAGACAAACTGACATAAGATGGAACTGCTAGTAATGGACTGCAGTGATTACACAAGGATTCATGGAAGCAACAGGCAAAACAACAGATAACTGAACTGTGTGGGGTAATACTGTACATGGTATGATAGGGACCTGACTTGTTGGATGTGGGGTTTCAGCACCAAAGGTGAATATAAAGCACAATAGGTCTGAAAATGACTGAGGTCAACAGATCACTGGAGGCTGTCAGTGATGGTACCATGCATATTGAATAGTTTGATGGCATAGCACCCTCTGAGCCACACTGACAGGATGCCTCCAGTCCTGACACTGCAAAGCCACATTTTGCACCCAGCCAGAGTTCTATCCATGGAAGTTCCATTGCATCACCAAAGGATGTGAACCCTAACTTCTTCTGATCTTGTCATGTGCATGGCTTTCACATCCGCCATCCGTGACTCTTTTTACCTTTGCTGGAAATGCTGTTCCCTGTGACTTTATCCCATTTTGTAGTTGCTAATGATTGCTTAGCCCTGCCTACCCCTCTGGTCTGTGTGGGTATGGTAATGCCTGATGCTCAGTGTGGCCAGTCAATGCATCATACTTTAGCCTGGTTGTGTTATTGAAAGCATTAGTTTCATTTTGTACTTCTCTTATTATGAGCCGTAATTGTAGATTAAATGCCACCTGTTAGACATTGTTATAGTATATCGCACTTCTTTCTGTCTGATGAGGGGTACTTCTACAGATAGTTCATCTGAGGGCTCCTCACCCTGCTCCTTCTCCTCCTCCATTGTTACCCCAGGAATGGTAGGAAGAGCTACAGTCTCCCCATATTGCAGTTGCTTTCATAGCACTATGTTATGTAGCATGGCACAGACCACAAATACTTTGACAGACATCTCTGGAGCATATTGCAGGGTAACACCCAATGTATCCATGCAACAGAAGCCTTAAGCAGCATAAACACATGATCAGTAATATTACATGTTTTTGAAGATGCAGCATTATATACCATTTTTGTTGTGGCCTGTGAACTATAGATAGGTGTCATACACTACATTTCTAAG
>NC_056748.1:200700998-200773498 GCF_019279795.1 Protopterus annectens
ATTTGTAGTTCCAGTCCCCAGAAATCATCAAAAAGACTTTTACAAATTAATAAATAACATGAGAGCATTACATTAAAAATTCTAGGTGATCAGCAAACTGTCCACTCACTGTAAGATACTTGTACATAAAACACAACAGATCAAAGTAAGCTCTTTGTAAATTAATTGAATAAGCCTAATGTACTACAGTTTTACTACTTGAATCATAAGTGGCAGTTTAAGCATGAAGCTGTTATTGTTGCACTTTTGCCAGTACTCGAGGTTTAAGCAGCAAAGGTTTAGGACTTTAGGCTTATTAAATAATATACAAAGAGCTTGCTTTGATCTGTTGTGTTTTATGTAAAAGTAACTTACAGTGAGTGGACAGAGTTTGTTGATTGCCTATGGTTTTAATGTACTATTGTCTTATGTTATTTATTCAATTGTAAAAGTTGTTTTTAATGGAGTGCTTTTTCTGGGGATTGGAACTTTAAATATTTTTGCATTTAAGAGCTGACTTAGGCATGATGGTATTCTGATGACGTTCTGCTTCCTGGAACAAAACACCCTATTTGAAACTTGTAATAAATTCTTTGTGTTTTTTACTGCTGCAGTTTGTTAAGTACTCTTAATTTGCTTGGTCAGCGTGCAGTTTTATTCTCTTCTCCCACCAGAATGTTGATTCTTCTTCTGGTTATAACTGTTTTTAGTTATTCTGGTGCTGGATATGTCGTGCTAAGTACTGAGAACCTCCCAACTCCCAGGCAAGCTACCCTGCTTTATTTTTGTTTACCTCATCACCCACTTGTAGAAGGTTGAGTTTATACTTGCCACTTCAGATCAGGGACTGTATTTCACCATTTTTATTGAACAGTACTGGGGAAACTGCATATTCTTCTACCCAGAATTTTTTTTGATCACACACACTTGTTCATCATCTTCTTTGTTAAGCAAGTTTTCCTGACTACATAGATGTCAGCCAACTGTAGTGTCAACAATATTCAGTGCCCCCATATATAAAAAGATAATAACAAGTATCTGCTACACGAAGGAGTGATTGTTAGACAGAAACTTGTTACAGAACTCAACTCCACCTCTTTTAAATGGCATTCAGAATCCTTACAAATAAAAAAAAAATTATGTGACTCAGGAACATTAAGAACCATGGGCTATTAGACTCTTATATAACTATGTATTCCCTTTATATCATCAAATTTTCATTACCCGAAACTTAAAAGGATAAGACAACTTCACCAAAGACTCACTTTCATGAACACTCGAATCACCAGAATTTTTCTCAGGGAAAGGAAACACATGGGCACCATGGTGAACTTTGCCCTTTTCCCCACTGTAGTGCAATCTCAGAGTTAGCATATTTAGTTAGGGAGGGCCTCCCCACTTGGGTGGGTTTGATTTGCTTCAGTTTGTTTATTTTGTCATGGTGGCCAAGTTCATAGGTAGGTACTAGGCTATCGGCCCTGGTGCCTATACAAGCCGAGCCAAAAAAGGTACCCTGGCTTTTGCCACCCAAGAAAATTATTTTCCTGTGCCACTGTCGAGCAGAGCCACAGAGGTGATCCCCGGGGTAAATTTCCTATTTCCCATCCAATTATCAAGATTTTTCTTTAAGAGTGCTAATGAGGAGCTTTGTTTGATATAGATAGGTAGTTTATTCCAGATTATGGGAAGTCTCTGGGACAGGAATCTATCCCTCCGGCATGTTCTGTTTAATGTGATGACAAGGTTTAGGTCCCTAGAGTGTGTAGCTCAGATTGATTGGGATTTCTTTTTGGAGCATGTCCAACAGCTCTGGGTTTGACATAGCTTTGTATGTTAGGCAGAGATCACCTCTGAGTAGGCGATATGTGACGGAGTAAAGCTGGAGTTTTTTGAGACTGTCTGCGTAGGGCATCTGTTTGAGGCCGGTAATCTTCTTTGTGAGGTATTTCTGCTGCCTTTCCAGTTGTATTAGATGTGTTGTGAGGTACATACCAAAAGGGGCATTGTACTCTATAATGGGTATAATGAGTGATGAGTAGAGGGGAACAATGTCCTCTTTTTTTCTGGATGAGAAACCTTTTGTGATGAGGTGTGCCACGTAGAAGGATTTCCTGACTACTGTGGCGATGTGATTATCAAAGGAGAGACTACTGTCCACCAGTGTCCCAAGGTCTCTTATCACACTTTCAGTGTTAAGTATACTACCGACTATGTTGTAGTTCATGGGTACAGAGTTTTTACCAAAGGGGATGACAATGCACTTGGCCATGGCTTTGACACCAGGCATCTGTCTCAGTGAAGCCTTTTTGTAGGATGTCCACATCGTTAGGAGTTTTGATTATGGCTCCTAGTTTGCAGTCATCTGTGAACTTCATTAGCCAAAGACCTTCTGTGTTAGCCTGTACTTCAAAGAAGTAGATACCAAACAGGAGAGGACCCAGGACTGAACCCTGTGGTACTCCACTTGTCACTGGTCTGAAGTCAGATTTGGAGTCTGCTACTTTCACAGTGTGGGTTCTGTCAGTGAGCCAGTTTGCAACCCATCTTGTGACATAGGGATTTATATCTAGTTTAGTGAGTTTATTTATAATTCCAGAGTGGGGGATGGTGTCAAAAGCCTTGGCAAGATCTAGATAGGCTGTGTGAACCACCTTACCCTTGTCTACGGCTTTGGTGACTGCTTCAAAGAAGTCTATCAGGTTTAGGAGACATGATCTGCCTTTTACAAACACGAACTGGGTCGGATCCAGAGTTTGAAGATTACCAATATCTTTGTTTATAAGTTCCATGATGATACGTTCCACAGCTTTGCAGACCAGGCTTGTCAGGCTAATGGGGCGGTAGTTCCCGGGGTCCTTGTTGGCTCCCCCCTTGTGGAGTGGGATAACCATTGCTGTGCGCCATTCAGCAGGCACAAAGCCTGAGGTGAGGCTATGATTGAACATGGTACTTAGGTGGGGTGCCAGTTCGTTCTGTAGTTCGTGTAGAACGCAGCCTGGGATGTTGTCTGGTCCCATGGATGCTGTGTTCTTGGCTTTGGAGAGTGTGGTTTTTACCTGTGCAGCCGTGATTACAGGAACTTTGCATTCTTCCGGTATAGAGATGGGCTCTTTAGGGGGTGAGAGGGGGGTAAAGTTAGCATTGAACCTATCTGCCAGGATGTTGGCAATATCAGTTGGGTCTGTATATTTAGTGCCATTGTGCTGTAACTCAAAGCAGATCTGAGTGTTGCCATTGAGATTCTTGACATTACTATAGAATGCTTTGTGGTTTGTGGTTGTCTTTAGAATCAGTGGCGATTTTGTTTTTGTAACTAGCTTTGGAGGATTTTATCAGGGATCGCAGCTTCTTACTGAGGCTGACCAGGGAACTCCTCCACCCATGGGATTTTACTCTCTTTTGCAAGCGTTTCTTCCTTCTGTTGTACAGTTTGTTTATGGCAGGGGACCACCAGATTGGCTGCCTTTTTTGGAGGATAGCTTCTTGGTTCTGTTTGGGATAGCACGATCCATGCAGTCATGTAAGTGCTTATAAAGTGCAATTGTGTAGGATTCAGTAGTCGTAACTGTATTGTCCATCTGCATGGGTGTCATGAAGTTCACCACTTCTGTCTTAAGAAGCATGAAGTTGGCTTTGGAGAAATCTTTTAACATGATTTCCTTAATGGGGGGTGGAGACAGGATGTGGATATCTAGGATAATTAGCTTATGGTCGGAGGGGACCAATGAGGCGTTGACTTAAGTGGTTCCTTTCTTGGAGTAAAATTGTGGTGAAGCAAGTGTTGATGAAAGTAAGTTTTGGTGAAGTCCTCTTGTCCTTTTAAGTTTCAGGTAAGTGAAAATTTGATTATGTGAAGTAGATCCATAACTAAATACTAAAAAATTCTAATATGAAACTAAACATGATGAAGAAAACAAAACAAAAATATTTCACCCCCCCCCCCACACACACATACAGACGTTGAGATTTTGCATCCTTGATTATGGTAGTTCCTGATATAGGGGACCTCTTTCCCACATATGTAATCCAGTACACCAAAATAATGTCAAATACTGCCATTTAGTTTTTTCATACATCTTATTCTTGGGCTTACTTTCCATGGGCACTCAAGATATTAGATAGTCATAGCCACATACTGATAGTCTTTACTTGTCATATCCATTTATGAAGCTGTGTGGGTTCTTCAGCTTCATAAATGATCATTACTACTGCAGTTATGTGTCTGCTAAATGCTGAAACATTTAGCTTGAATTGAAAGTGTGGTAGTAATTACAGCATGCTACCTTTTATAGTTTTTATCAGACAAATTCCTACATTAGTTGAATAAACAGAAAAGGGATTTTTTACAACTTTACTACTTTGAGAAGATATTATCATTTTTTTTTATTTTTGCCTTGCTTCTCAGTTTTCATGTGAAGGAGTTTGGGGAGCCATAGAGCATGTGTCAGATAAGCTATTTACAGTTTCACTTTTCATGATTGTAAAATGTAACTTTTATTCTATAGTTTTCCAGGGTGTTGCATAGTATATATTGTACTTTCTGTTACTGACCTTAATTTTAGCAATAAGTTTCCTGATCTGGTGTTTGCTTCTCCAGGCTGTACATCCCAGGGATAAGCTTTCAAACAGAACTGGATAAGACATTTGATTATAATCCATGCCCCTGTAAATTCTTAGTAAGATACAAGAAATAAAGTGTAATGAATATAATGACAATTCATTTCCTGATGTCCTAATTTGTGCTTTATAGTTCTATGACCTTTCTATTTAGCTATCATCAAAGATAGCCTTTCTTTTTTTTTAATGTGGCATGTTTAAAGGCTAAAATATGCGCCATTATGTTGTGCAGCAGTCATGGTCAGTGAAGTATAAATTGGTACAAAGATTTCCACTGAGTGACTAGTCGTGCCTTTTTAGAATACGATGGATTTTGATATACGTCTTCCTGATGTTGTGGATACATATTGGTCAAAGTTAAAGTTGTTGTCTACTATTGTCATTGTCCATAGAGCTTTACTGATGGTGACACTTTTTTGTCATTTTTGCCAAGGCTCATGATGCCACTTTTGCTGCACAAAAGGAATGTTCATTCTGTTTATACCACATGTGTACATTTACACTAACCTAAAGAACCATGGCATCTTTCATTAAAATAATGTTTCCCAGTTTGCCATCATCAATATAGGAAGTGTTTTGTAGGCCATTTCCTACTTTTATACCTAAGAATGATACTCTACAAATAAGTATTCTCACTACAAAGCCTTATGGGGCATTATTGGTAAGCCTCGTAGGGGTAGACAGGAAATCCCACCCCCTACAAAGATGAACATCTGAATGATAGTGGCCTTTAATGAAATAAGAGTTGTGGAATGGACATTTTACCTCCACTTGTATCTTTCCACAACTATGTTGTTCTCGAACTGATTGGCATAGGTATGGAGAATATGATATGAAGCATTCTGGAAACTGTCTTAATAGAAACACAATAAAGAGAAGTTCTGTTGCCAACATGGGGAAAAGTAAAAAAACATCCAACTAGGAGCACTATTGTTAAGTCAGTAAGCAAAGGAAAAGATGGTGATATAGCGGTATCATCATGTTATACCATGGAAAGGAGGAAAACATGATGAACATTTCAAGGACCTGGAATGGCTGCCTGATCCCAAAATAGTACATAGTTTTGTAAATCAGGCAAGAAACGTTAGACAAATATTATACATAATAACATTGTCTGCATTGAAAAATTGAGAAGTGGCTTTCAACATTTGGTTATACAATTGCTAAAGAGCACAGAACTATGGGATTATTAAGGATACCAGAATAATTTAGATTCTAGCTTACATTGGCAAGATATATTATACTAGTCTCATGAAAGAACTGTGGTATTAACTAACAGGTTTAAGATGTTCAACAGCAATCATTTAAACTACTCAAGGAGTATGCATTGAAAAGCACAGCATACATTATAGTCCCTTTTCCTCAAAGTCTTAGCATAGTTGGTGATAAATACATGGCTAAGGAGACAGAAGAGAAACGAAGTGGGCAGGAAGAAAGGAATGCTGTGCTTTAACATTAGTGAATCATATAATGGTAAAACAAATGGTGAAGGGAAGTTTGAGAAAAATGTGATCTAATCTTGTGATGTTAGGGCAATGTTTTTGTTTGATGTGATGCAAACCATGCAAGTAAATACATTAAGATATACAACACACTATAGGACACTGGAAGGTAAAAAAAGGAAGTTTATTGGAGGTCATAATTTGTTATTAAAGGAAAATGCTCATAGCAAGAGAACAAATGATTAATCAGATAGGAGAGGAAACATGGTAGATGACAGTAGAGAATGAAAATGACAACACAGCTTACACAAGCATTATATGTGGAATCCATTTTCATGATTTGTCAGTATTTAAGAAAACTGTAGTGCATATGCGTAAGGTGGCAGCCTACTCGTTACTGCTTGTCACCCTGCAAAATGAAAGGTGTAAAGCAATACTGTAATGCTGACACTATGTAAGCTCTCATATCCCTCCTCCGTGATCTTTTGCTGTCCCAGTCCCTTCACTCACTAAAGCAGTTTTCTACTCCTCCTAATATTACTCTTTTACTCTTTCTGGAAAACTCCCACTTTCCTTCTATGATGTTGTGTACCCCAAATCACCACTACCTCAATGTCTCCATCTTCCTCCTCGTGCTTTATTCATGATAGCATCCAGAGTCACATTATAACTCTCCAAAACCTTTATCTCTAACGTGGCTTAAAACACTAGTGTAACTAATTCCGTTGTCTCTGATTAGTCACTGTGCTGGCTGCTGTTTTACTAGATATTAATTTGTACAAGTTTTATTTACATTTATATGACCTAATTCAAATGACTTGTCTAATAATTATGTAAATGAAATTATGTTTATGTAGTCTTTTCAACTGCAGCTCATACCACAAAGGAAAGGGTAAATTAAATGTATATGAATAGTATAGAGTAGTTAATTAGCAATTATCATTTAGAGGGGAAAATCAGACCACAAAGAAAACACAAGCAGACAAGATAATAACATGCAAACTCTGCATACAAAATGACAAAGAACAAGAATAAAACTTAAGACCCAGTACCCATGATTCAGAAACATCTAATACTAAGACACAAATCTTCATCTTTTTCTGCAAGATAAACTCGTATGGGAGAGCTGATACATCAGTTAATCCACTGCTTGTTCTTTCATGTTTGCCAAATGGAGGTTGTGGGTCACAGATTTAGGCTTCAGTTCTCTGTTGCTTAATCTTTTGCATTGTTTGTAGGGTAGAAATTTATAAAATAGCACTATGAAGTACCGTGCCAACAGGAATCATAAGAACAAAGTACTTATTTATTTGCCCAGGCTTCTTAGGCATATGATTTTCAAAGTTAAATTAGGAAAAATGTATAGTTTTCTCGTTTATGAACCATAAAATCTTGAACAAGTCACTGCCAGTATTTACAGTTTTCAAAATAATAGCAAATACTCTGCCACCTCAGCAAAAACTGTCTAACTGAAAATTATTCCAGTACATACATATCTGCATTTAAATAGGACATTACTGAATAATTCATCAATTTAACAATTGCATAAATAACACCAGTGCAATAAAACATGCATCAGTTTGATTCATTGCCATCTCAAGTTTTAAACACCTTTCTTTGTTCAGTTTAACCTTATTAAACCAATAAATATATAACAAATGTACAAAGTATTTATCACTTCATTGATCTATAAGTTAATCACCTATTTTTGTCTTCTGAGAATGGCAGCCATGCAAAATGTATGCATGTGATATGACAGTTTTGATTTTTCATGTCATTTGGATTATTAAAGGGATTTAATTGATCACTTTAAGACTGTAGAAATAAAATAATCTATTTTTATTACTATACTGCAACTTATTTATGACATTCGATTTAATACTACTGTTGTGCTCTATTCAGTCACTTGTTTTAGGTAGAGCAGTCAAGATTTATACTTTCAGTTTTGTGAAGGTTGAAATGTTATGTATATCTAGATTTATTCTTCTTTCTTCTAGTATGCTGCAAAATGTAGGGTCTCATTATGATTTCAGCTATTTAAATATCATTTGATTTGAGCATGAGATGCAAAAGTGAAATTATGTTCTTTTCAATTCTCAGAGCTGATGTAATTTCCCTTTAAGGACTGCAACTCCACAAGTTATGAATATGTACATTCATTTTGCATAATGGTGTCTGAATGTGCGAGTAGCAGCATATTAATTTTTTTTAGAACTAATACGCATAAAATCTGTGGGAATAGCTCAAATGATATATTACAGCTCAGCTACAAGATGCAAGTAAAGACAAAATTGCTTTTGTACATTTTAATTTAGCCAGACTTTAGTTAAATTAAAATGCTTTCACATGATAGGCTAAAAACTTATATCTGGAAAATCAATTAATGGCAATTTTTAGCAGTGTTGTCATATCAGTCCTTCAGCAAGTTTAACTAGGCATTCCTTCCTTTCAGATTTATATATACCTTACAAAACTTTAAAGGGTTAGTATAAAGTCTTCATTTTGTATTATTAACATCTTTACAGTGATATGTTTCACATTTAAATGGATAAAGAAATGAAGAAAGTGTGCCTTAATTTTGTGGTGACCTAGAATGCTGAAGGAATATATGACAAATAAACATTTCAGAGTACTTCTTTCAATCAGATGCTCAGAAGATTCTTTTAAACCATTGGAAAAATGGAGTGGAGTTAGAGAACTGAAATGAGATGGATTTAGAACTCCCCATGAGGCCACATTATAAAGTGAGCATGTGTGTTTATAGGTTCATAGGTACGTTAGGTCTGTACGAGGCTATTCAAATTACTTGTGTGTGTGTGTGTGTACGTATGTATGTGTCTGTGTATGCATGAACGTATGTATGTGTCTGTGTATGCATGACTGATGCTTACTTATGTCTCCTACATCATCCTTCATTTACACAGTTTACAGTGCTGCTTGACAATATTTACTATACTGTCCTGTACTCAATTTAACATATGCCTTTTTAAAGGCATCAGTTCTTATTTATCAATTAAGCGGTCTCCATTATTGCTTAATACAAGTTTGTCTCCCCCCAAAAATGACCTTGTGTGAAAGAAATCTAGTTTCCTTGAAGATATAATGCATTAAATAGGACCCATGATGCTTTCAAACTATTTTGATACTTTTATTAAATACTACCATACCTGTCCTGCTGTCCACCAGAGAGTCAAATCTTAGCTGATATGGCCTAAGTTACTAAAGTGAATGAGAAAGTCCCTGGAATATCACAGTCATGCTTAAGAGTCCATCCATCCATCCGCAACCCCTTTTTCCCCCATTTTGAACATGGAGTTATTGTGTCACTTCAGCAGTGACAGTCACTTAGAGCAAAGTTTACACCTGCCACAGTAGTTTTTCCACAGCACATACTCACATGAACACTCACACTTATGGCCAATTTAGTGTGTCCAATCCACCTAATGCATGTTATTGGAATGTGGGAGGAAACTGGAGCACCCGGAGGAAACCCAGACAAACACATTGAGGACATAAAGATTCTGTGCAGAAGGCACCACAGATAAGAATCAAACCAATGAACCTCTTGCTATGAGGTGACAACCATATCTGCTGTGCCACTGTGCTTACAGAATCCTATCCATATAGAAGATATTTTTTTTCTGATCCTCTGTTTTTTGATGTGTGTGCTATATAGAACTGTTGGTGGTGTCTGGCAGATGGTGCTTCACCACATTCTGACTTCACATCTTTGAAAGCACCCCATGCAATATTGCCCAGAGTAGAGTTATCTGTAGTGTTTGGCATGAGTAATTCAGTCAGCCCATGATATCCATACACTATTTTCAAAGGGGTGTGTAAAAGGGAAAAGTTATGGTTACTTATCATAACCCTGCTGTTGTCAGCACAATTCAAGCTATAGGAACTGCAGCTACTTATGCTGTAAATGTTAACAATTCCTGGCACATATAGCCTTCCCATTCCACAAGCCCTACAGTTCTAGACTAAGTGAAAGGTAAGACTCAGAATATTAGGAACACAAGGAAGGAGGCTAGATCAGGGGATGTTACTGAGGCAGACCTCTTATTATAGATCTGGCATTATAGAAGGTACCCATAATTTTCTTATTTGATATTGTAGGGGGGGTCTGGCTGCTAGAAAAGAATCTCCAGCTCAGAATCATTAATTAGTGGTAACAAGTCCTTCTTGACTATAAGCCTAAAGGAATATCCATATGTGGAGGTCATGATTATCTTATAATGATTTGTAGAGGTGTTCAAGCAAAGCCAAGCAGCTACTGCATAAATACGATTAAGAAATCATTGACAAGGAAAGTAGGAGGTATAATGACAGCTCTTGTAAAATTCACTGAGTAGGGATGGTTGTATCACATTCTAAGGAAGGCAGTGCGTGGAACTGAAATAAATAGTCAGCCATATAAATGGACTTTGTCCTGTTGACACCTCAATGAAATGCTTTGAACAAAAAAAAAAAAAGTAAATGAGTTGCCTATTTTAAGATAATTTCAGTGGCCATATCGGGCACTGCAGCCAGATTTCACATGTTTTTTTTCATTGTTAAATTGTTTTTTGAGTGATACTTAAATAAAGAGTGAATTTCTAGGTCTTTGTCTTTCGTGAAAAGATTTCAAACTTGCATAAACTAAAACAGTGCTGGTGATTCCCTGCTGGGTGAGGAAAGCAAACTTATATTTTTGACTGTGAATAATAGAGCTGCTTCCTGTTTACCTGCTGAATTTTGTTTTCTGTTTTAAGAAATCTGCTTGGCCTTGTGTTTTTGTTCTATTTGAACAATAGACACTGAAATTATCTTGGTTGCACATTTCACTTGTTTTTATCAGTTAAATTGTTTCTTGAGTGATATTACATACACAGTGAATTTCTGGGTCTTTGTCTTTTTATGAAAAGATTTCAAGCCTGCATAAACTAAAGCACTGCTGGTGATTCCCTGCTAGTTTTTTCCACCCACTCTTTGCATAGTCGATCTGCTTTCTAAATGTGGTAGTTTTAAGTTGCCCACCCCTACTGTTAAAGTTAATTTAATTAAGTTAATATGCTTCTCCCTGTCTACACTGTTGTTGATATGTTGAATTCTTTGTCTTTTCTTGTACTTATATTAAAAAAGTGCATTTTGGCTCTCATTGTCTGTTCTACTGATTTATTTGCTCTGAATTCATTATCTAGCTAGTTGTTGGATTAAGTAGTATATTTTTTACACTCTGTCAAGCACTTGTTTTTACATCAAGAGCTCAATGGATTTTCCATTTAATGAAGTGGGAGGTAGTCTGGTCTGTTTAGGTTGGGGAAACACTTGAGATTTTAACATGTAGTTTTATTGTCTGGAGGGCTTATTAATCAGCTATCTTGTTTTTAGTGCCTTTATAAATTCTGTACAATTGAGTGCCTCTTGGCTCATTTATACAAAGTGAAGTACTTTTGTTGAGTAATCACTCATTTATAAGCTGTTTAAAGTATACTGCTGTATTCGTATCTGTGTGTGTTTGTGGTAGCGTTTTACTGTAGATGCTCCTTTATTGTGATTTTACATTAGGAGGACTGGGATTATTTATCAGTGGCAGTAAGTGTTTACCTGGTCTAGCTGAGCTGGGAAGCACACAGAAGGGCTCTATGTATTTTGATTTTGCATTTCTCATATATACTATGACTGTACTTTAGCAGTTTCAAAAAAACTGTACTGTCTGCTGCTGCTTTAAGTAGCTAATTGCACTGTATTACATTGTATCTGTTAGTTGCATGGCTGTTGTAGGTAGTTTGTGTGGTCTTGTTACACTTGGGCTCCAAACCAGCTATTCTACATTAAGAAGGAATTTTTCTGCACCCTTGTGGCAGACGTGTGCTGATCTAACCTGTCTGAGTTGGGGATTGTTGGTGGAAGGCTTATTGTGTGATTTGCTGGCTGGTAGTTAGATTAAAACTTGTTTTTCTTTGCTCATATTTAATCCTGCTTATTTGGTGCTGCTCTTCATGCAGCAGGGGTTAGTAGTGCCCTATGTGGATGCAAAATCCTAGAAGCTCAGTTTTTCCATAAACAGCTCTCTGTAAAATACTCCAAGCATTTCTGCTGCTCTAGGAGCAACTTGGTTGTACATTGAGTATTGTTGCCTTATTAAGCAACCTTAACATACCCAATGTATAGGTCCCTCTTATAGTCTTGGTGCTACCAGCACAGTCCTGTCAAATTAACCAATTCCCTTTCCTAACAAAATATACAGTAAGAGCCTGCTACCATGGAAGGGCAGTTTCCCATCATCTCTCTGGCCAGCCTTAGACATGGGAATTCTGAGGCAATGTAGCAATTGTCTCATGTATACTGATAATCACTTAATCCTGAAACAAATACTTTATGTAAGAGATGTAGTTACACTATGAAATTGGAGGCAAGACTCTCACATAAGGAGAAATTGAGTGCCAAACAGGTTGTCAACACACACACACACACACACACACACACACACACACACACACACACACACACACACACACACACACACACACACAATAAGAACATGTCACATGAACCCACATATGTGGAGGTACTTGCTAGTAACTTACCAAAAGATCAGAGGCCTCACAAACAGAAATCACTTACACACACAATGCAAAAAACAACCAAAACACATAATAACACGCACACCAGTGTCTCAACAAATAAGCCCATAGGGTGTAACACCACAAAACCTAATGTACTGGTCATAGGTGACTCCAGAGTGAGATACATGGATGCTCCCCTCACCAGGCTGGATAAAGAGCGAGTTACGGTTAGCTGCCTGTCAGATGCAAGGATCTGTCAAGTCAGTCAACCACAAGTACTGGTATGATTCTGTCATAGTCCCATGTGGGGATGAATGACTTGAAATGTACCTCACTGGACTATGTGAAGCGAGACATGATCGAGCTCTCAGATTATGTGTTACAGGCAGGTATATAAACCTTGCATTAAGCAGCATTCTACCTTCTACAAGGATGATGCCACAATACAAACAAAACATGATTGACTTTAACAATTGGCTTAGCTTTTGGTGTCAGCCAAGGAATCCAGTATCTGTCAGCCTGTGAAGACACAGTCAACAGGCCATACTACTGGTGTGCACCTGTCTCATCTAGGCTTTTGGATACTGGCAAAGGCACAGCCACTACTATTGTGCATTTTGTAGGCAATGTCAAACTAACTAATCTCCCAACATAACAAAATCCTCTCCAGATAAACTCAAGGTACTGCCTCTTAATGCTTGGAGTCTAAACAAGAAACTACACTCCCTGGAAGCACTCCTCATTTTGGAAGATGCTGACACCTGTGTAGTCACTGAGACATGGTTCATGGGATCGGAACGTGCCCCTGCCATGCAGGGCTTCAATGCCTTCCATACATTCAGTCCACAAACTAAGCATGAAAGAACTAAAAGGGGATGTGTATCAATCTTCATTAAGGATAAGTACACCTCAAAATTGATCAAACATTATGACTCTCTTGAGCTACTTCATGTCCAATTAGCTATAGGGAAAGACCCCTACTACATCATAGCTAGTCCCCCACCATAACACAGGAAAAGCATACCTCATACCTGAACTTCCTGGAGTCACTTGTCATACAGCCCAACATCTTACTCACAGGTGATTTTAATTATCCTTACATCAACTGGAAAATATACAGGACCACAAACGTACTGGCTCAGAGGTTCTTGGACTTTGTCAATGCAAATGCTCTGGAACAGCTAGTCAGCACACCTACAAGAGGCTGAAATGTCCTGGACAAAGTACTCACTAACATGGGAGTGCATTACACCCCTTCCCATGTGATGTCCTCCCTGGTAATATTGAACCATCAATGGGTCTCATCTTATCTGATGTAATTATAAGACCAGATACCCCAGCAAGCTTAAAAACACTTAAGAATTTTTTAAAGACAAAGTACCTCCTACTAAGTGATGATATAAGAAGTTTCAAAGCCCCCTTGAATGCAAATAGCATGAACTTGGGTCTCCTTCATATGACCTAAATTTCATTTGACTGAAATTAATTTGACTGAAACCAAAACACTGAAAGTTCAAAAGACTGAAAACTCATTTGACTGAACTTCATAACACTGACACATTAAAGTAAAGTATTTTATCCTGGGGGTGAGCAAGTACATGGCCAGATGTAGGCTAGGACGCCTTTCAATATAGTTTTAAAAGACTGGTATGAGAATATTGACCAGTTAAGTAGTTCCAGGCCTTAGCAACATGGCATGAGTATAGACCATGCCCAGCAGATTTGATAGGTTTGAGTACAGAGAGAAATTTTAGTCATTGAATCATAATAACCAGTTGTGAACATTGTTATGTAGAACAGTAATAAATTAATATATCTGAAAGTATTAATTTGTTAGTAGAATATCTGAGATTACTTGTTAGTGTCCAGTCCAAGATATTTTTTTTTACCTGTAGTTTTGTCAACTGTAGTTGGCAATAAAATAAATTGGCTTATGACAGATAATGTAATCATGCTTTGCGTGTTGGTTTTTGGTTTGATGTATCTGTAATCTGGACTAGTCTGCATTGATATCCACACCTCTCTCTCCCTCTTGGTACTAGAAATCTGGACAAAGCCTGAAAAAATGGGGATACAAAGGCTCAAAAATTGGGACAGATTTTAAATATTACTCATATAAACTTAGAAACTTGCTAGAATAACAGGGTTTGTGTTAACATGCATTTTCTGAAGGATTTAAAGTTACTCAAATGTATGTCATTATTTAAGGACATCAGATCTCAAATCATCAGAGTGATTCACCAGAAAATCACAAATTTTATGAGGAATAAACCAAAAATAGGAGACAAAAATCTGGTCATCCTGCGAAAATCCGGACAGTTGAGAGGTATCTCCTATTATACAATGCCTCTTCTAAAACGTGCACGCTGATTGGCCAGCCCAACCAGCGTGCCCGTTGTAAATCCCTCAATATACTAATGGAAAAAGGTCCGGTCGCCCGGACTTTTTCCGTTAGTATAAAACACTGTCTCGCTATGTTAAAAGAGTTTAACATAGCGATACAGGTTTAAAAAAAGCAACGCAGATCTCCGTTGCTTTTTTTAAAGCTGTCTCGCTATGTTAAACTCCTTTAACATAGCGACAATAGTAAAGCAACGGAGATCTTGCGATCTCCGTTGCTTTTAACCTGTCTCTCTATGTTAAATGAGTTTAACATAGCGAGACAGCTTTAAAATAAGCAACAGAGATCTCCGTTGCTTATTTTAAAGCTGTCTCGCTATGTTAAACCCATTTAACATAGCGAGACAGTAAAAAGCAACAGAGATCTTGCTTTCTCCGTTGCTTTTGCCCACAGCTCTGATGTACTGCGTAGGCATGCACAGTACATCAGAACTGCCACGGAACACCAGACAGCTGCGGAAGGGCAGCAAAGAGGCATTATACAATGCCATTATTTAAGAAAAGTAATTATTTCTTTTCTTAAATAATGTCATTGTATAATAGCAATAACCCACTTCTGGGTGTGGGTAATGCTGGATTTACCCACGGTTGTCTTTGTTTGGTCCCGAGGGCGAACCGCCAACCGTGGGTAAATCCAGCATTACCCACACCCAGGCGTGGGTTATTGCTATAATATAATACACATTGTTTAATGGTTGTAGCTATAATGACTTCAAGAATTCTAATATTGTCTGTGAAGTTAGTGCACATCATTTGTGACTATATATAGCACTGCATGTTTTTATAAGAGACTAATTACCAGGAATATAGTATCTGAGAAGAACTTTGGAAGAGTTATTTCATGTGTAAGTGGTTTTAGATCATAATTGCAACATCTACAGCTGTTTCAGATAAGCAGTCTGTTCTTAGGAAATTACAGTCCGGTGAAAACAATTCTTCATCGCTACTTTTTGATTTCAGCAAGTTGCCAGTAAAAGCTGATATATATGATTTGTAGTATTACTTACACACACACACACACACACACACACACACACACACACACACACACACACACACACACACACAAACAACAGCATAGCAGTTTTGGACTGGACTTGCAGGGATTTCTTTGTAGCCTGTACCTGCAAAGTGGAGTGAATAACTGAACTTATAAATTAAACAAAATCATATAGGTGTAGCATTAGTCATCATGCAGTTATGTTTCCTAAGGGGAAAACGGAATATGCTTGAGCCAATTATTTATATGTGTAGGCATCCCTGGTACTCTGTGCCATACAGTGTAGTAACAGCATAGGACTGAAATCCTTACCTCTAGATTGTAACCTAGCAACTGTTTCTTTCTTTCTCCCTATCACACTTTGCATCTGATATTAATAGAAAATATGTCCACGTTATGAGCAAATGCAGCATGTGAATGGGGACTTCTGTTCTCATGAAAACTCAAAGAGGATATGAGAAATTAAAAAAAAATGCAAATAGTTTCTGCTGATTGTGCCACATGTAACCTGGTGCCCAGACAGCTGCTCTGTTTACCTTGCACTTCTTGTGGTTCTGTCTGTAATAGTGACAACACTAATAATTATATGGGAAGGGCCAGTACATTTGTGATTTTAATATTACACTGGGGCAGAGAACAATGAAACTGTATGTAAAGCGGTCAAGCCAAATAATGCATGCAGTAAGTATCACTTTAGAATTTATATAAATGGTCTCTTTTTTTTGGAAATAGAGACTAACATTGTATATTTAAAGGACCAGACATGCAACAGAAGATTTTAAAGAAGAAATAACTGATATATCAACAAGGGAGTTATAGACAAAGTAGTTTTATATAAGTTGGGAAGAAAGCTGAATTAAGAAATTTAGGTTTAAATATAGAGTGTAGTACCATATGGAAGAAATGCATGATGAAAGGTGTAGTGATAGTCTGAAGGAAGTATAGCATAGAACTATAAGAGATTAAGGAGCCCCCCACCACCAAAAAATGACCAAACTATTGAAAGAGTGGAAAAACATCAACATGATTAATACAGGAAGACAAAAATAGCAAAAAATCAAATGGTTATGAAAGGGCTTTCAGTCTTTCCATGTAGGTCATGTTTTGGAGTCCCTGAATTCTCTTCGTCAAGAACCTCTGTGGTCTCTCCAGCTGCTGCAGGTTTCTGGTGAGATATAGGCAAAAGGGAACATTGTACTCAATTAATGGTATGATGAGGCTGGAGTACAGAGGGGTTATAACACCCTTGGTGTTGGATGTGATGCCCTTATTTATGAGGTGTGCAATGGAAAAGGCTTTCCTTACCACTGTGGACACAGTGTTAGAAATTTAGACTGGTATCAACTTGTGTTTCCAAGTCACACACCACTGGGTTCAAGTTTAGGGGGGTGCTGCCTATATTCTAAATTGCAGGGGCTACCTCTGTGCCAAAGGGGACAATGATGCACTTTTTTGCACCCCTCCTGTAATATGCTAACATCTTTAGGGGACTCAATGATTGTTCCCAATTTGCAATCATCTGTGAACTTGGTAAGTCACAGGCATCTACTTTCGTCTGGACATTAGAGAAATAGATTCAAAACAGTAGACAGCCCAGCACAGGACCTTATGGTACTCCACTTGTAACATTTTCTACTGGTGTAGGTGGAATCCCCAACTTTGACATTATGGGTTCTCTCAAACCCGTTGGCTACCCATCTAGTAAGAAATTGGCTAATGCCCAGCTGGGAGAGTTTCTTGATGATACCTGGGTGGGGGTTGTGCCAAAAGCCTTGTCTAAGTCAAGATAGGTGGTAAGTACTGTTTAGCCTTCATCCAGGGCATTGGTGACATTCTTGAAGAAGTCCACTAGGTTTAATAAGAATGCTGTACCATTAATGAAGCCAAACTGGGACAGGTTGAGAGTTTGAAGGTTGCTTATGTCCCTGTCGGTAAGGTCATTGATGAAGCTTTCCATGGCCTTGCAGTTACACACACATGGTTAGCTTATGGGTTTATAGTTTCCAGGGTTGGTTTATGGATCCTCTTTGTACAAGGGGATTACAGTTGTTCTGTTCTCCACTTTGCTGGAACAAAGCCAGTGCTCAGGCTATGGTTAGTACGAGTGCCAAGTGATTCTGCTAAGTCATGCTTTAGGTTGTTTAGTAAGCAGCCTGGGATGTTATCTGGTCCCATATAGGCTATGTTTTTGGCCTTGGAAAGTGCAGATATAACCTGCTCATTAGAGATACTGGGGAGAGGACAGGTGTCAGGTATGCTTTGGGGTGTGGCTTGTGGGGACAAGGGGTGATGTCTGTGCCAAATGTGTCAGCTAATAGGTTGGCAATTTTGTCAGGGTCATTCTGAGTGGTACCATCCACTATGTGTTCAGCACATTGCCGGGTATTCCTTTTTAGATTTCAGATATAGCTAAAGAATACCTTATGAACATTTGAGCCCCTTGTGGGTCTGCAGACTAACTGTTCCAGAGTATTTGTGTTACCAAAGTCCAGGAACTTCAGGGCAGTCAAGCTCATGCTGTTTGTTATATGTAGCCCACTCGATAGGATAGCTGAAATCTCCCTTGACTAAGGTGTTTGGCTGTATAGGGAAGCTAATTTAACCTCATAACTAGCTTTAGAGGACTTTTTCAAATATCTGATTTGCTTATTCAAGCTGTGGAGGGTATTCTTTCTCTGCTGACAAAGTTCTGTCTTGTTCTTATATATCAGTTTCTTCCTTTTGTTATATAACCTGTCTATACTCTAGGTCCACCAGGGTGGCTTGTTTTTATGGAAATACTTGGTTTTTATCTTGTCAGGTACAACAGAGTCAATACAGTTGTTTAAGTGGTTATACAGGGCATTTGTGTACTCCTCTGCATATGATATATTGTTGGCTGTGTTAGCAGGGGGTTTATGCCTTTTCAAAATATCACTTAGTAGGGCATAATAAATATAAGAAACTTCTCCAGAACAAATTGCTCATGTGGAGGCGTCAAGTTTGATCATTACTTCAAATCGAGACAGATGTGTGGTCTGATCTTACTAGGGAGGGCAGAAAACAGGGGGTATTGCATTAACCACCCATATTGGTGAGTGCTAAGTCCAGAACATTTGAGCCCCTTGTGGGTGTGCAGACTAACTGTTCCAGAGCATTTCTGTTAACAAAGTCCAGGAACTTCAGGGCAATCTAGCTTGTGCTGTTGTATGTAGCTCACTTGATAGGATAGTTTAAATCTCCCTTGATCAAGGTGTTGGGCTGTATAGTGAGTCACTCAATCAAGTCCAGGTAGGCAGCGTGCTTCTCATGGTTCATGGTGGGGGACCTCTAGCTAGCAATGATGTGCTAGGGTGTTCTACCTATAGCTATTTTGAACTGGAGTAGCTCAAGACGGTCATACTGTTTAACCAATCTCAAGGTGTATTTGGATTTTATGAAGATGGATACACCTCCACCTTTGGTTCTTTCATGCTCGTTTTGAGGTGCGAATGTGTGTACGACATTGTAGTCTTGCATGGCTGGGGTGCTCTTGGTGGCATTGAACCAGGTCTTGGTGACTGCACAGATATCAGCATCTTCCTTAGGTGAGGAGAACTTCCAGGGAGTGCAGTTTCCTGTTTAAACTCCTAGCATTAAGCAGCATAACCTTGAGTCTGTCTGTAGTGGACTTTTTTTATGTCAGAAGTTTTGTTGTTTTGATAGTGCCTAAAAAATGGCACTATGGGGAGGCAAGCATCTTTGCCAGTATTTGAAAGCCTGGAGGAGAGATTGCTTTCATGTATGTCCCAGTTAGGTCCATTACACATTTATTTGGGTTGTATACACACAGTTGTGGATGTAACAGTCCATTTGCTGATGTGATGCAGAACTGTTGTTTGGCACTGTGCTTGGTTGTTTGCCTTTCACATGCATGGCTGGAGGTTCTGTTTGGTCCTCTGCTAAAATTATCTAGCATTCCAAGATCTGCATTTGCTCATCTGTTATACTGAATAAGCTCACACTTGCCCTTCTGAAAGAGTACTTGGATATGAGTTTATTTATCCAATGTGTTCTATGATCAATATTTATTACCCTATAACATCTACCATTGGTCATACACATCCACATATGACTGCCACACAGTTTGCAACATATCATAATGTGATAGTGCATATGCAGGTATGTTTTTCTGCATTTCACCATGACTGGTATACATCCCCACCCTGTCTGACAACTTTCCATTGCCCATGTTGTGTAGTATGGTATCTGTGTAACCTACCTGTACTTAACTGTTTTTTTTTCCAACTATTGTCTGTCGTGTATTATGGGGTTTGATCTATGGGTATACCTGCTGTGATGGCCTTCTCCTCTTTGCCTATCTTTACCTTTTCTTCTATTCTTAAAAAAATAAAAAAGGTCCTATTCCCACAAAAAAAATAAATAAAAATAACATTGTCCATACCATCTGACTTTTCCTCAGATTTTCCTTTTCATATATACCTCGAGTGTCCCTCTTCTTCACCCATACCCTACGTCTGCTTTTCTCTCTGTTTCCCTGGGTGTGTGCATTAACTGTGCTCCGCACACATCTTACATGTTAGCTATAGCTATGTGGCCATGCATAGCTCTCAACCTTCCAACTCCAAAATGAGGAACACTAGCCCTCATAATGTGGAGCAAATGGGCAAAATGTGGAACACATACTAATGGCTTACTAACAACTTCAACTAGGAAGGCCATGGGATGGTTACAATATGCTGGTTGTACTTATAAAGAAGATCTTTTAATGAATTAATATGATTCATTTCTATTTAGCATGGATTTCACTAAAAAAATTCCTAACACTGAATGTGTGACAGAGTCTTTCAATATGGAACATGAACTTTTTAAGACCCCAAATGAGGTACGTTCCTCATAATGAGGTACACTTGAGAGGTATGTGGCCATGATTAAAAAAATAATGGATTCCATCAGAATCTGTGAATGATAGCTATGCTATTTTCATAATAACATAGTTGCACAGATATTCTGTAGTTCTCTGTAAGCTTACTGGAGAGATTCTATTATAGATATGTATTTATGAATGTCAGGCTGCTTAAATCATGAGATTATGTCTGTAACATTGTTTATTTGGTTTATCATCATATAATCGAATCCGTTTTATACGGATGGCATATTTACTGAATGGTAAAGCTGAACTAGAGTTAATTGTCATTTAAAAACGTCAAATCGGATATATGCGGAATGTCAAATTCGGTATTTAGCATTCAGTAGAATGTGGAAGGTAATTCTCATTCCTGCCTCTTCGGACCTTTTGTATTTGATATTATGAACTCATGCTGCACTCCTTTTACAACATTACCATCGGTAAACTGATGTTCGAAGATAAACCATTTATGTACATTATGCTTTGACAGCAATTTTTCATTATTAATGAAATATCTGCAAGTAATATATAGTGTGCCATTAATACTGAGATATACTCCATTGTACAACGAGATATGCTAAGTTCACTAGCATGGTTACATATTACATAGTTATCTACAACTTTTTCTCTGATATCAGAGTAATACACTGGATTCTGTGGATTTTATAGAAGGCAACCCAATGCATTTTATTAAGTCCAAAATAATGTATGTTGCAAAAACACATGCTGATGAATTTTCATGAAACAAAAGACTTTCACATAAGTGGTAGATATCTATTTAGACTTTGCAATGTGTCCACCTAGGTACTTGCTTGTACCATTAGTGTAAAAAAAATACCCTGAAATAAGAACTGTCTCTGTTTCACAAAGACTAAGTCTTCCCTAACAGATATCTTCAGAAACATTTGGCAATATTTTTGGAAAGGCAAATATTAGATGACTGACTCAGGAGGTAAGCATTATAGTATCAAAGAAAGGCTCAGGATAAGTCAGGTATTAATAAATGGTAAACCTATCCCCACTTTAGTCCAGAAGTCAATGTTTTGGTTGCCCCTGGGACAACTACTATCAGGCCCTGGATAGAAACCAGTCTGTATTTGAGAAAATGTCAGAAATTATGATATAGATGGCTTGGACATGCATAATTGTTCCAAGACGTTTGAGATGTGACATAGTAAGAAGATGGACCTGTATTTATAAGTATAATGGGAAGCTATACAATTGTCCAGATATGGTGGAAGCATTTCTCAGTGATGCAGTGACTTGTAATACCTGTAACTTTATCACAAATGAATGATACTGCTAGTTTTACAAAACTGCGGCGGTCTGGTGTCTGCTGTTCATGAGACCAATGTAAGCATAAGTAAAAGTATCTTTTTTTGTTCTGAACATAATAGTTTGACAATAAGTGAGGTTATGCTGTCTGTCTGATTGAGCTATAAATTTGTTATCAAACGTATTGATATAATTGCCAAAGTTAATTACAACAGCTGAATGACTGAGTAGTAGCATCTTACTATCCCTCCACTGAGACATTTTTGTGCATTGTTAGTAATACAACAGGTAGTACACCTGCCATTGGCAAAGAAGGCTGTGGATTGTATTCCCATACTAGTTAGTTGGATCACTGACACCACAGTGCAGCATAAGGGGGGGGGGGGGGGCTTGTTGCACTCCTGAGTGTGTCATCATTCAGAAATGTTTTACTAAGGTTTCATCAGCCTGCGTTTGTGATAGCTCAGCTAGATGTAATAGATCCCATGGCACTTGTTAAAATTAGTAGGGTAGGTCTCCCCTGAAAAGAGTGGAACTAGGCTGGTCAACAAAGGGTAAAAAACATGTTGGTAAAGATTTAGGTCCTTATAGGTAATTTTTTTTTACCTTGTCAGTATGAACAAATGAGACCAGCATTGCTTAGGGCATTGAATTAGGTTTTGCTGATTCATAATATAGTTAATTTTGCTGTGGCTTATCATATGTTTATGGGTTAGCTATAATATGCTATGTCTTACTTCAAATAATAATGTCAAAACATGATCATTGAAACTACAAATAGAATTTAATATGACTGATAAACATTTTTAGTTTATTATTTAATATGACTGAAAAACAAATTGAGTTATATAATTCAACTATTTTTATAATAAAACAGATATTCATATGTATTTTAAAAATAGAGTAGAACTGCATCACTCTGGACCTCTATTCCAGATCAAAGTCAACATGCTAATTTAAGCTTGCACTACCTCAGAGTAAAGAAATTACTTGTTTCCACCAAACCAATATTCACTTTACTCCAAGGAGTGCTGTCACCTAAAGATGCAAATCTATCTCTCTCTCTCCCTCCTCTCTCTCTCTCTGTATTTTGCACACAAATATGTTTACAGTTTTTTATGTATACTGTTCCTTTATATAATTACTTATTATGACCTTCTTGGTTATCTCAAAGTGATGTCAGTTTTATTTAGTGACTATAGAAAGATTACATTTTACACTGTAGATCTGTGCCAAAGAAACATAGTTCTTTATTATAAAGTTTTGAGAGTTTTTTTCTAGGTCTAAACTAGAACATCACTAAATGTTTTAATATTCATGACATTTATTAACTCATTAACAGCCTAATGCATAAATACAGCTGTACCCTCTAGGAACGAGCATAGGGTAAACCGCAGAAACAAGCCTGCATGGTGGAATCATAATATCAACAAGCTTTTCGATAAAATATTACGATGGGTAATTCCCACAATGATACAGCCCACATCACTGAAGTAAACAAATAATAAGGAGCTTTATAAAATCCACCAAAGCCAAGTTTGAAGCTAAAATACCTACCCAAGCTGAAGACATCCCCCTCCAGCTACCACACAAGAACAAGTTTATTAAAAGCTAAAACATATTACATTTATGGGTCCTATTCCTATTTCTGGATGCGTCTTAAATAGCATGAAGCATGATTGAGCCACCTCCACCCAACAACAGCTTCCATACTGGGTTTACATCAAGCAACTAGAGAACAGCTACAGTCACTCCCTCACATAAGGGAGGACCTCCCACATACCCAGGCGATTACAGACACGTAAGTCCGATCATCCCCTTATACAAGGTCATGGAAAAAAAGTTACCATGGAACTAATCAATAAGGTCATAGGAAACTTCCAAACATTGGGCTCTTCTCTGTTTGGATTCATCAAGGGCAGGTCATGCTTATTCAATCTGGTGGAGATTTTTGAAAAGGCCATCAAAGCAATGGATTAGGGTATAACAGTACACACCACATACCTCCACCTGGCTAAAGTTTTTGACACAATCCCCCATTCAAGGCATTGTAGAAAAGCTAAATAAACCTCTATGTCACCCACTGGATTGCCATCTGGCTCACAGGATGTAGGAAATCAAAATAGGAGAAGGTACCGCCACAAATGATTGGTCACCTGTGGAGTTCCCTACTTCTGTGTTGTGACCCCCCTGTTTGGCATCTACTTCTCCGAATTAAAAGACACTATCAAAGTGCTTTTGATGATTGCAAACTAGGGGCAGTCATTGAATCCCCAAATTACTTGGGTATTCTGCAGGAAATTAAATAACTGGTGCCAAAATTATGGACTAAAACTAAATTCCAAAAATTGCATTATTGTGTACTTTGGGAGGTCATCCACCCTGGGGAACTACCGTAATGATAATATGGCTCCTAAGACTCATTTATTTATGTTTATTTGACATTTGTTGGCCAGGAAAGTCCAACTGGGTCATGAACCGGGTTTATATTAGTCGAATGAATACCGGAATGTGAAAATCCACTTTGAGTGACACAAAATGAGCGAATGTTGCAAACATCGAACCACAAAAATAAAAAAAGTAACAAAAAAAATGTACTAACTGTTTTATGCAGGGGGCAAGCCCCCCTGCACCCCCCACACCTTCGCTACTTAAATATACCAACTCTGAGATCGCACTCCATTGAAGTAGAGAGAAGAATACTCTACGGCGATTTCCGTTTATTCCTTCGATATTTGCGACAGTTGCTCATTTTGTGTTGCTCAAAGTGGATTTGCACATTCCGGTTTTCATTTGGATAATATAGACCCCCATGAACCCATTTTCAGCAGAGGCCAGTGGAGAAAAGCTCCACAAAGTATAAATATAAAAACATTTTACAAAGTAAACAAATCTTACAAAAGATGAAATATGCTGATCATTACATTATCCCTAGAAGTGTAGCTTACATAATAGACATTTTACAAATAAAAAACATTTACAAAAAATGAAATGCATAGATCAGTACATTTCAGTGGAAGTGTTGCTTGCAGATAGTGGGTAGTTTTGTTGACATATTGGCAGTTGATATTTCTTACAGCAGTAAATATTGCAGTCAAGAAATACAGGAATAAAGGTTGATACAGTTGGGTTATCTAGTTACAGCGTTTGTAGCTAGGCTGACAAAATGCAATTATAATGACAATTTTTATAGTTTAAGAAGGGTGTCTGCAGGGTTTTTTAGGTAAAGTGCAGGTAGATCTTGGAAAAAAAAAGATATTAAGGGAAGAAAAGATTTAGGTTTGTAGAAAGCAGTGGGGGAGGGTGGGGGAGCTGGGTAGATTGAAACTGGGGTTGCTGGTTTGCTTTAGAACTGGGGCAGATGTTAGTATTTTAAAGGTGTTCTTTAGCATGAGTTTGAAATTCTTGTAGTCTGCAATTGTCCTGAGGCCTCTTGGAAGGGTGTTTCAAAGTTTTGCTTCAGTGTAGGAGTATAGGCACTGATCAGCTTTTGTATTTGATCTGTGTAGAGTTACTAGATGTTTGTCTACAGATCTAAAGGTTTTTGGTGAGTATGTAGGTTTGGAGGAGTGAGCTGAGAGCTGGGCAGTTATCAGATTGGTATATAACTTTGTGTATCATATTTAATTGTAGGTGGTCTAGTAGGAGTGGGAGTTTGAGCCAATTGATGGTACTGAGAGCAGTGCAGTGGTGTGTGTTTTGGGCTGCATTTATGGCAAATTTTGAAATTTTATTGTAGCTGGTTTCCAGTTTATTTTTTTAAAGTAATCTGGATGTTTGTCCGAATGGGAGCACCATAGATAAATTAGGGGAGCAGATAGGTAGTAGCCAGGGTGGTTTTGGTGGTTGAGTTCATGATTTTTTTTTTTGCCGGTATAGCATTCCTAGTTTGCAGTGTTTTTTCTTTTTTTTTTATTGCATTGTGAATATGTACATTAAAGGAGAGCTTATTGTCTATGGTTACTCCTAGTAGTTTGGCTCGGGTAACAACTTCTAGTTGGGTATTGTTCAGAGAGATGATCTTGAAATCGGCTGAGAGATTATTAGGTGTGAAAAGGAAAAGTTTTATTTTATTAGATTTCAGGAGGAGTTGTGTATTGTTAAGCCAGGTCACTCTGGATATAAAGGCAGTTTGGGTTTGATGTTGAAAGTGTTTTATATTGTTGGAGGAGGAGATGATAGTAGAATTGTCGTAGAATCGTCGTATTGTATAGGCAAGCTTTGGTGGGAGGCAGAGTCAAAGATGTTAAAGAGTAATGGTCCAAGATTGGACCCCTGTGGAACTCTGGTGTTATTTGGTAGAAAGTTTGAGAGGGTTCCCTGCCATTTTGCCCATTGTTTATGTCTGTTATGTAACTGTTGAAACATACTTGAGAAGTAGGTAAAACACCGAGGTTAGAGAGTTGTAGTAGTAGTTTAGGGTGGGAAATGGTGTTGAAGGCCTTGGATAGATCAAGAAATATTACAGATGTCAGCAGTCTGACATCCCTGACTTTGTTGACTGTATTAGTGAAGGAGACTAATGCAGTAGTTGTACTATGTGATGGTCTAAAGCCATGCTGGGTGGGGGTAAGTAATTTTTTTTGTAGGGTATGATTAAGTAATTGTTTATGTATGCATTTTTCTAGTATTTTGCATAGGGAAGATAGTATATTGATGGGGCGATAATTGGAAATGTCGTAGGATTTACTGCCTTTGTGTGGGGGGGTTATGATAGACTTTTTCCAGACAGTGGGGATGTAGGATTCTGTGATGGATCAGTTGATGAGTATATTGACTGGATAAGCTATGGCATTGTCAGGGAGCTTTAAGTACTCTGGTAGGAGATTGTCAGCAGAGGGAGAACAAGATTTAGTGGAGGGAGAACATTTGTTTGGTATTTGGAAATTTACATGGACATTGCAACCACCATGTGTCCATTGTTTTAAGAAGTCCTTCTATAGAACACAACTTATAAACAAAGGGATTGTGTTTAGATCTAGGGTTGTTATCTTATTTTACTCAGCCCCATTAGGCCAGTCATTGAGCATAACTCCCCTTTGGCATGCATCTATCCAGACACATGCAATAACTGCAATGCTGACAGAGTTAAGTTGCTAAAAGGATAGAAGGCTTAAATAATATGTCCTACATAGACCAAAGCAAAACTCTGTCACTATACTTGTTATCCTACAGACTGCTAGGAAGTGACCTTTGTCTAGAATACAAGGCATCCTCCGACCCAATACTGATGGATTTTCTAGACAACAGGAAGTCAAATGGCACTATAAATACTCAGACTAGGGATCTAAATTCCTTTTTCTGCAGCATCAGTAGAGTGATTTAGAGGGAGATGTGTATCTTACAGAGGATACAGCTGGTCTGGAAAAACTTCCCATCCACATAAAACAAATTTCACCCCTATCCATATTCAAGCACAACTTGGATCTATGGATGGGAAACAGAACATTTAACCCAGGACTGCCCCCCTATACTACTAATGGACAGAAACAACTCCTAAAATGCTTTATCCCCTTCATAGGTCCCATCAAATTATCTCTCATTTGATCCCAGTTGTTCTTACTATGGGTAATATATAATGTTTGACCATGAGATGGGTAACACAAATCAGTTCATAGGTTCATAGATTAGTACTAAGCTAACTGCCCCTGCCAGCCATTTTAAGCCTAGCCAATTATTCCTTGTGAGACTCAAACCCTGCACCTTGTGTTTGTAAGGCAAACACCTTAACCATTAGGCCACCCTCCCTCAGGGCCAGTCTAACACCAAATAGAATAATTCAAGTACAAAAAAGGAAGCTGGATAGACTCAAAATGGTCTGCAAGGGCAGCTAGCCTAGTTCCTACCTATCAACCTACGATTGGTTGTTAAGTAATTTTACTAATCCCGGTCATTTGATTAAATATTTATTTCAACACAGATTGCAGTGTTTCATGAAACTTATATTTCTTATTAGTGAATGCAAGAAGTGGTAAACTATGGGTTCATCTGCTAAGAGTTGTTTATTAAAAAACAGTGATGCCATAGCTTGTAAATGAAGAACTAACAAAGTCTAAATAAAACAAATAAGCCAGCAGTGAGATGCACAGTTTAATATTCCAAAATAAGAGAATTAGCAATTTGATGGTCATTGATATAACTGGTACCCAATTTTTTTGCAGTTCCTTGTATCTATGTAATGATTTAGTAATGTTTTAAATACCAAAGCAGGTACTGTATTTGACAAGGATCTGATAAAAGAGTGCAGTGGTAAAACTACTTTGGATCTTGAAGTTATTCATTTGGAAATTAACTGGGCAAGACAGAAGGTCTTCTTGGGAAACATGATGATTGAATAAGAGATACAGTTCTACAAATAGGAACTCTGGTCCCTTAAGACTGTATCTGTCTGATGGAGGCTAGTGCTATAATACTGATAACATAAGAAGTGAGGGCAGCTTTTTCAGTGAATGCTACAGTGCAGCATTTATTGCATTTAATGTAAGACCTTTTTCAGTATACAGGTATATTTATATTTCAGACTATATTAGAGCAGTTCACTATCAGTAGATGAGTGAATAATAGTGTCCAGTTCACAGCAGTCCAGACAGGACGTGCACTTCAGAAAACCATACTGAGTGGAATTTAGATCAAGTAAGTTGCTAATGTCTGTGTTAATGAGTTTTGCTCTATGCTCCATGGTTTTACATCAGGTGGGGTGAGGCAGATGGGTTTGTAATTACCTGCATCTGTAGAGGGACCACTCTTGTGCAGGAAAGTTACAGTGGTTGCTGTCCAAGCCTCAGGCACTAACCCTGTGGACTGTCTGAGATTGAGCAGGTTTAGTAGATGCTAGGATACTTTTAGCCTTTGACAGGGATTCTAAGACTTGTTCCAAGGTGTTTTCAAGGGGAAACTAAATTTTCAGAGATAGTGAAGGCAACAATGCAGATAGGTGGCGTAAAGCTATTACTAAATTTGTTTGCTAATATATAGGCTATATCTAAGGGTCAAAATGTATGATATTATTATGTGTGTTCAGTGCATCTGGGCATTATTCCTTTATTTCCTGACGTAAAACGAATGGTTTGTAGTTTTCTTTAGTATACGTAATGATCTGAATTATGTAATCTGCTTTACATTATCTAACAATGCTCCCAAGTTCCTTGCAAGTATATTTCAGTGTGATCGTGAAATAGATGACAAGGATTTCTTGTAACATTTTATTATTTTCCTTGTTATACAGTTTATTAATGCAGGAGTTCTACCAGAAATGTGTATCCTGAATTTACCATTATATTTATGAATAGATGAGTACTGACATTTCTTTTCAGCTGGTTGGGTGCTGGTAAAACTGGAGATACATGTGGTAGATCTCTCAGTGGACTACATTTGTGAGAGATTGTTGGGAATTTTGCATAGGTTTTCTATAAGATGAAGTTGATTTGCTTTGGAGAAGACCCCAGAAATGGTCTCATTTGGTGGTGGGGTGGTACCACTAGGCCTAGCAGGTAAAATAGCTGAGATGTGCACTGAATTAACCAGGGATTAGGAGATGCAGAATGTGGTAAAGCAGTGGCTAAGTTGTTAAGAACCAGGTATGTGATATTAGAGTCTCTTAATGAATAGTTTTACAGTTCACTCCACTGCATTGGTATTAATAATGTCTAAGAAACACAGAGCATGTCCAGTCAGAGGTGTGTGTGTGTACCATGCATGTGTAACTGAATCCCCCTAGCAAAAATGGATTTGCTTTGACATTTAACTCCTCAGTAGTATTTAGGCAATTTCAATGATTTTTTGAGGCACTCATGGTGATTTGTAGCCAACAATGAAGTAAGAGGTGGATTTGTTAAGGATGGCTAGAATCACCAGGATCTCCATGGCAGGGATGTGTTTAATGTGATGTAAGATGATGGTGTTTCTAACAAATGCATTTGCTCCCTCACAGTTATCCAAGGAGTATGTGTTATCATTGCACTAAACAATACCTCAGTAACTACATGAATAAGAATGTGTTTGAGCTGACGAAGGGACTCAAGCTTTTGAATCGAGAAGATGGCATTCCTGCTGAGTAGAATGTGACGTCACAAGCTTTGAGTGGAGCCCAAGATATGATGCTACAAATTACATATAGAATCAAAGTAGTCTATGCTTCAAGTTAACAGAAGAGGAAAGTATAAACTCTTTGTGTTTTTATGTCATATTTAAAGTCCATGCACTAGGGCTATTTCCTTAGCCTTAGCCATGCTGACTGAATCAAACAAAGAAAGTTAACTGATGAAAAATTAGTTCCAAAATGTGTTAAAGGACAATGACATTTGGCTTACTTGTTATAACTTATAAGCAGGTGGCTTCTGGACATACTGCCATAGAGGGGAAATGCCTGAACAAAACAATTTCTGCTGGGTAGTATTCGGGCATGGCAATTACTCATTATTTAAAATACATAGAGATTTCAGTGCAGACTGTTCTGAGAAGAGAAACAGGGGAATAAGTATACGGTGTTATCCTTCTGAGCCTTCTGTGTTGAAAGTGTGTCTGCAGTCACTTCACATATTCTAGCAAGTGTAAATGGGTGAAAAGAATATAATTAAACATAGGTCAGGGATGTACAAGTACAGACATGAAGGGGAAAAAACAGAAAAATGACTTTACGTGAGCTGATCATGTTCCTGTTGCACATGAGTTAATTAAGCAATAACCCACGTTTGGGTGTTGGTAATGCTGGATTTACCCACGGTTGGTGTGGTTTCACCCTCGTGACTAAACAAAGCAAACTGTGGGTAAATCCAGCATTGCCCACACCCAAACTTGGGTTATTGTTATTATACAATGATATTATTTAAGAAAAAAAAAACTTACTTTTCTTAAATAATGTCTTTGTATAATGCCTCTGTGCTGCCCTTCCACATTTTTATGGTATTCTGGGGCTTTTTATGATGTACTGTACATGCATATGGAACTTGCGTTCTGATGCTTACCCAGTACATCAGTGCTTTATAAAGGAAGCAACGGAGAAAAGGTCTACGTTGCTCCTTTTTTTCTTGTTTTTTTTTTTTTTTTTTTTTTTTAATAAAAAAGGTTTTGAACAGTTTAGGGGTAAGAGAGAGAAAGAATGGAGGAAATACAAGGAAAATCAGGCACGTGTCTTAAGTTTAATAACGTACCTGATTTTCCTAGTATTTTCTCCATGCTGTCTCTCGTATGTCTGGAGTCTGGATTACAGATTTTTTTTTTTTATTTTTGTTAAAAAAAACTTACAGAATATAACAATGGAAAAAAGTCCGGGACGACCAGACCTTTTTCCATTGGTATATTCTCAGATTTACAATGGGCACACTGGTTGGGCTGGCCAAACACCATGCTCGTTTTAGAATATTAATGACCAGTCATATAATTAATAATAACTGATACTTGTTTCTGTATTTCTGTTGAAGAAAACTTGGTTAAACTTTCCTGATCTCTCCATATATTTTCTGAGTTGCTGTGATCATAAAGATAGTATATATAAAAAATATCTGGGATGGGGGCAAATCCTTCACAATGGCAGGTAAAGAGACACATTATACAGCTTGTCTCTTTCTACCTGGATTATAAATAGAAACAGTATTAGGCCATCAGTAGAAAGTTCCTGAGACTCATTTAGTTAAAATGTAAGCTCATATAGAGTTCCAAATAGCAGACAGTGGAATCCTACTGTTAATGGAGCAGAGCCCACACTTCTAGACTAGAAAGTAATTAACAACCATTAGCAAATAGTTTGAGATGTAGACCAATTTAGAAGTAGAACATGGATGTGGTAGAGAGTGAGGGGTAATACAGCTGGGGCAAGAATGAAGAAAATAAGAACAGGTTCTACTACTCAACAGATAGTGCTTTCACCTCTGGTGCAGGAATGTAAGAAAGCTGTGGGTTCAATTCCCTTTCTAGGCATTTTTCTTACTTTAACAACTCAGCACTCTTTGAACTACTTTACCTAAACAGAGAAATAAGTAACATACCAATTACAGAGTCCTAAACCTACACTATCATATTGACAATACCAGATACCTACCTAACCTAACCTATTCTCCCATAGATATCAAGAATAGTACTTCATCATCCTTTACAAATTGTCTGGATAACTGGATGAGTGATCACAAGTTTATACCATGGATATGTGGAGAAAGTCTCCTTAGCGAGGAATACTGATTATTTCCCACCAGTACTGGGTGATATAAGGCTGAACTTCTTGATGAACTCCTTAAGTTGCAAGCTTAGTGAGAATCAAAGAACAAGAGGAGTACTAGGTTGCAGCAAACTATAAACACACTCAACAGTGAAGAGAAATGGGAAACAAAGAGGAGGAACAAAAATTCAGAAATAGAACGTATCTGTTGATGCACACAAAATATTTAGATAAGCAAGAGTTGAATAAAGAAAATCTGAACTAAATCAAAATCAGGAAGTGAAAGTGAGCAGGAACTGTAGCCACAACAAAGGAAAACTTCAACAGCAGTGAATGTGGAACAGTATTTCCAGATGGAAAGAATCCATGGATAGGAAGCATATGATGGATCTTTAGAGCAAATGACTGCTGGACCTCTATACAGTGGTTATAGGTTCTTAGTTAAGTACTATGCTAGCTGCCCTTGTGGGCCATTTTAAGCCTAGCCAGTTTCCCTTATTATTCTCAAATTAAACTATCCCATTCATATCAAAAGCAGAAAAAAAATAAAACAGCATAGCAGATAGCATACAAGGTAAGACAACTTAAATGTTGAGTGGAGCAACCCATATAATATAGCATTTTAGCAAAGGAGCTTGCCCAGTCCTCATTTAAAATGAAAACAGACTGAATGAGAATAGACTGAAGTGATATAGATAAGAGTACATAAAGTTGTCAGGGGTAAAACATGGTAGATCTGTACAGTGGTGGCTGGTGACTTCAAATTAAAGGGGGGAGCTGCAGGAGACAACTGAATGGGTAGGGCCAATGGGAAGGGGTGTGGCCAATTAGAAAGGGTGGTGCTATGCTCAAAACCACAACAACTGGAACTTTAATTAAATACACTGCCCTTGGTGCCAAACTGTCATTACAAGAGTCCAATCAAGACAAAATGATTGGTAGAAGAAAAATATTTCAATGCATTGGCTACTACATGACAGCTTACTTAATATCTACATGGAAACAAAAAGGTTGTGAGGCATGAAAAAAAATAAATTACTCTTAAATACATTACTGGAATGCCAGTCAAAATCAAGTATAAAAAAACAAGCAGCACTCAACTCAAACCACTTCTCCTTGCACTGCAGTTCAAATTATAATTTATATTCAGCTTTATAAAAGTGCCAAGTAACATGCTGAAATTAGCAATCTCTGTGATACCCCCACTTGTAAAAATGTTTCTTATACAAAAAAGACTTGCTGCCTGACAACAACTATCTACTTGTTTCATGGGGAAAACATGATCAAAGTAAAAAAATGAACAGCAAACAAGAAACAAGCACAAGATAAATTGCTTAAAGGATTACTGCACAGGTTATGGATCACACATTATAGATTGGCATTCTATTTAGTTTATGGGTAAAGCCTGCAGAGATGACTGCCAGTCTCCAACAAATGTAATGAGCTTCTGAATATACTGTAATCCTGTCCTTTATTATAAATACTGTCATATGTATTTCAGTACCTAAGGCTTATACGTTATCTAGTTATGTAAATATTCTCTGCATGGCAACAGCAAAAAGGCTTTCAGTGGTGGTAATTCTTTACCAGTATGTTTATTAAAGGTTACTTGCATCTTACAATCTCAGACAAGCTTACCTGATGGTCATTAAAGCATTGCTACTTAAACACAGAGAAACAAGGCACTGTGACAGCATGCATTTTCTGAATAATAGGAAGCATAAATCAACAGTATAAAAATATGACAGAAAACCAGAACCATCTGCAAAATCAAGGATAGATGAAAAGCCACTGTGTCTACCTTGGATGGGGGAATACTCTTCACACTTACACTGCATAACTGCTCCTTGCCTGGACACATCCAGAGTCACTACATGGGGAAGTGGGGTGCAACAAGTATGTCACAATTTGAAATGTCTCTGGCTGACGGTAATGGCTCTGACACTCATACCTCTCAACCTCAGAGCAAGAAATCTGGACAAAGCCACACATAGAAGTGGGATAAAGGACAAAAATAAGGACAATTTTTAAATATTGCCCTTATAAATTTAGAAAGATAATAGAATAGTAGTAGATCTTGCATTAGTATGAATTTTCTGATGAAATCTGAAACTCAAATGTCTGTCATTATTTTCTAACTTCAGTCTCTAATGATTTGCCACTAATTTGCCAGAAAGCCACAATTTTATGAAAAAAGACCAAAAATGTGATGCAAAAATATAAAATTGCCACATAATACAGCTGGAAACCTGTCAAAGAAGAGACACTTTTTTAATATTAGTACTGTTAACTTGAACAGCTGAGAAAATAAGAGAATACTACATGCATTTCTGAAATAAAAGTAATCTATAACGCTAATCATTACAGTTATTTATAATTGTAAACCCAGCACGTTTTCTTCCAAAATTGCCATTTTGTGGAGGGAATATTAGGGGGAGAGCAACATTTTGAACCAACATTAGGGACACTTGAGAGGTTTGGATATTCCTAATTACATAAAGCGATTTGCATGTACCTCTCAACCTCTTAATGCAGGAAATCTGGACAAGGCAAAATATATTGGGGGAACATACAAACAGTACTAAAAGTTGCTCTTGTATAAACTTAGACAGTTGATAGAATAACAGGTCTTGCTTTAGCATGCATTTTTCTGTAGGTTATGAAGTCTAAAACTTAATGTCTGTCAATATTTAGTGACTTCATTCCTAAATGATTTGCCAGAAAACCACAAATTTTATGAGGAACAAACTGAAAATAAAAAAAAAATGTATTCATTCTGCAAAAATATGGACAGTTGAGAGGTATAGTTCAGCTGGGGCTGTCTTTGAGTTGGCTGCCCTTCCCCCCTCACAAAGTCATGGTCAAATGGAGACTCCCCCTGCAGCCATTCCATTATCCCACTCCTTGGTTATTTCACCCCATTTACCATAAACACTGTAATGTGCATACTGCTTTACTTCTGCGATGATTTTGGTTTCATTTGAAAGTTTTATTTTGCATTTTACAGCACAAACACTAATAGACATCTGCTAAACAAAGCAGTGCAGTCTCAGTGAAAATAGACTTAGCATTAAAACGTCTCTGCCCTTGAAACTCACATTCATTGAAACAGCACTGAGACCCACATTCAAAGAAAATACAGTTTGCCAGTGGCAGATAAAGATTAACTTTGGGTTGTTTCAAATCATAGGCCCCTTGCACATGAAACATTCATGAGCTCTTTGATACCTTTCTGACTGTATTCATTTATATTCCTTGTACAATACAGTACATTTGTTAGAAGGCATTTTAAATTTATTGTTTTAAACATTTGTTTCCAGTAAACAATGAAAAAAATGCATGCATCAGTAATGACAAAACTGCCCAATTCAGAACATTTCCATCATAAAAGTCTACTCAAACGTTTACAGCCCACCAGTATCAGTAAATATGCACAATCTCTGAAAAAGTGAAAGTCATCTAAATAATTCCACATTAAAGAAATCTGTAACTAATGAAAAGGTTGCTGCTAGCAAACATCTTTATATTTCATTGTTTCATCTACAAATAAAGTGCCTATATTACATTAAAAAATGTTAGACTAGTAATACTGCAATAGGGAATGGATGGCAAACTGATAACAGGTTCATAGTTATTAGGTATCTTCACCAAAAAGGAATGCAGCATCCACCCCCTTTAAAACACAGTACAGTATCAGCAATGCATCTCCATACTGTGGGAGTAGAACCCACAGCCTTCTGCATCAAAAGCAAGTACACTACCTGTTGTGATATAGAGAATGCAAGCAGACTCAGCATAAGCAGACCTAAACTTCTGTTCCCCGGCAGCTCTCAGCTCCTTGTAAAATCTACTCGACACTCAGCTGTTTCTCTGAACTTTTCAGCACAAGAAATCTGGAAAAAGCCAAAATTTATTGTGGGGGGGGGGGGGGCAAAAGCCCAAAAAACAGGGACACATTTTAAACATTGCTTGTATCATGTTGGAAAGTTGCTAGAATAAAATGCTGTGTTACCGCCATACATTTCACTGCCAAGACTTGAACCCAGGACCCTGTGCAAAACAGTCAGAGCAACATACCACTATGCCAAATCAGCTGTTTTGTGAAAGAGGAAGACTGGAACTTAAATGGCTACCATTTAGTGAATTCAGTTCTCACCATAGCTTTCAACCTCTTAACACAAAACACATGATCAAAGCCAATAATGGGGAAATACAGCCCCCCAAACATATTCAGTGAATTCAGTTCTCACCATAGCTCAACCTCTTAGCAAAAAGCACATGGACAAAGCCAGTAATGGGGGAATACAGCCCCCAAACATATTCAGTGAATTCAGTTCTCACCATAGCTCTCAACCGTAGCACAAAAAAACCTGGACGGAGCCAATAATGGGGGAATATAGTCCCAAAAATAGAGGCAAATTTCAAATATCCATCTTATAAGCTTAGAAAATTGCTAGAATAAAAGGTTTTGTGTTACCATGTACTTTCTGAAGAATATGAAGTCTGAAATTCAAATGCCTGTCATTTTTATTTATTTAACATTTACTAACCAGGAAAGTCTGACTTGCAACAAAAGCCAATTTTCAGCAGAGGCCCAGGGAGAAACACTCCAGACACATGTCTTTGTAAGATGTGAGAACACCAGAGCACCCAGAGGAAACCCACACAAACACAGGGAGGACATGCAGAGTCCACACAGAAGGCAACCCAGCCAAGAATCAAACCAGAGAACCTGTAGCTGTCAGGCAACAATGCTACCACTGCACGACTGACTGTGTAAAAAAACAGGAATACAGAAACCACAGATTTTATGAGGAACAGGACAAAACAAATATGAGGCAAACATCTGCAAATGTTTTACAAATGGTAGTGGGTAGGGAATTCAGGCTCTTGTTACCTGCACCCAAGGTACAGGTTTCAAGCCTGAGGTATTCTCTACCCACCACCATGTATCTTGAGTTCTCTCTAGCCACCAGTATATAGCAACTGGGGCATTTTACACACACACACACACGTGCACACCACACACACACACTTGTTTCAGTTCTCCATGTCCATCTGCAACTGTATCAGTCCTGTGCAAGCTAAACGTCTTTCCTGGGGAAGGTTTCCCCATGAGAGTAGGCTCCAGCCTGCAGACATTGCAGTCTGGAAGTCTTCTGTTTTATGCGGTCATCACCACATAGATGTCTGGGCATCTGCAGGGCAGAGATGCCTTTCCTCCTATCTGAACTACTGACACAGCAGTCCTGAGTTCTGTGAGTTCCAGGAACACCAATCACACATGCGTGGAGTTCCGTGACTTGTGATTTTTTATTCTGTTCTTTTTTTCTCCAATTTTTTATTTTGTTTGTTTTTCCACAGCTGGGGGGGGGGGTGCAGTCCTATAGCATGAGCTGCCCCTGGATCTGTATGAGAAACCAGGTATAAGGCAGGCAGAAGACAGCTCAAAAATCCTGTCAAAGGAATAACATATAGGGATTATTTTTCCATAGGAAGTTCAGGATACAGAAATAACCAGGTATGAGAATAGGATGTAGAAGTTAGGATGTCTGAAGCTTTTTAAACCAGCTCAAGATTTGTGCATGATAGGGGAATGCAACTGCCTTCAGCTATTTATGACAAGTGACAAACAGGCTGACTATATCAACTGAATGTGCCTATTCTAAGTTTCTTTTGCATGTGTGCATATGCATGTACAGCTTGATAAGGAAGAGTTTTTAACATTCTTAATATTGGTTACCTCTTTTCATTTAGTGGAGAGGACAGTTGCCAGCTTGTCTTTTCAGGAAATGGCAAAACATCCCTCTGTAAATCAGTGTCCTGAGAGAAAGGATTGTTTAAAGTATACAGTTGACAATCATGAGATTCTGAGAGATGCATTTTTAACATCTCGATATCCATAATGACAATAGAATCATCTTTCTGATCATAAAGAATACTTCTTTGATCACATTAGATCATCCTCTATCACATTGCTTTATTGGCCTAATTACACAGGATCATCCAATTCCAGCAATCAAGAAGGTAGAAACAAGAAAACCAGATATTGTAACTTGAAGAATTAGGGACAAGAGTAGCATTAATCACTGAAATAGCTATACCTTGAAATTATAGTATCCTATGTATGGAGAGACAAAGTCAATAGATTCCAAGATATTCAAGCTTCAACTAGAGCAGTCTGGAATAAAGATACCCAAATAATTTCAGTAGTAGTAGCAATGAGGGTAATAAGATAAATCTTTTTGCACATACTTTTAAATATGCTACCAGTGCATGTAACTGCATATACATTGCAGAAGGATACCATTCTGGATACATTGTAGTTACTGAGAAAAGCACATTGGCCAACTTCCCATATTGAAGCAAACCAATTTTATGCATTTTAATCATACCCTGACCCAGGAGCAGGATCATTTCCTGTCACAGTATTATAAAACCTAAACATTTGGAAAATCAAATCAGTCATGATTTTTTGCACCCCTAAGAGATTATCCGCAGTTTCTACCTGTCCATCCTCAATCCCGTAAATTCACCAACACCATTTAATGCAGAACATAAACACCCTGGAGTCATTTGTATAACTCCATATTCTTCCATCACCACAATACCAACTCAGTCAGTAAAACTCAAGGTAGCCTTCATCATTTCAAACATACTAACTGCTGAAGCCCGTTGCATCATTGCTATACATTTTCTAATCTCCTGACTAGAATATGTACAGGCCTTAATATTTCTGCCAGAAGTCAACATCAGTTTTCTTCAAACACAGAAAAGCAAAATATTCCATTTCACATATATTGTACACTCTGAGAAGCACCACTACTCTTATAAAAAATGGCTAACAGTTTCTAAAAGATCCTCCTACTTAATGCAACACTTTGGCCTTTATGTTACTAAACCTCAACCAAACAGATTCATTGTGTATGATTCACTGAACCATCATATTCTCTCACAAGCAATTCTGCTCTAAAATTAAAGAGAACCTACTTCACAACTGTCACATCAGAAAAATTATTCTTTAAGCAACCTTTCACTGCCAGGCACATAGTACCAGAGTCAGCCACACCCATGAACCATCTTACAACTTTTCAAAAGCAACTAAAGTTGCAATTGTTCAAAGAACATACATGTAAATGTGTTAGGGATGTTAGTTAAGGCCATACCTCTCAATCTGTTAGAGCAGGAAATCTGAACAAAGCCATAAATAATTGGGACAATTTTTAAGTATTGCTCTTACAAACAATAGAAAGTTGATAGAATAACAGGATTTGCATTAGCATGGATTTTATAAAAGCTATGAAGTCTAAAACTCAAATTTCTGTCATTTTCTGACTTAAGTAGTCAGTGATTTGCCAGAACACCACAATGTTTGAGAAAGAGACCAAAAATATGAAGCAAAAATCTGGACATTCTGTGGAAATCTGGACAGTTGAGAGGTATGGTAAAAGCCATTTTAGTCATATGTTATATTATCACTTACCTCTCATACAAATATCCTAGGGTGCATTCACTCTTCAACATAGTTGTATAGTGATATGCATATTATTCAATTCATATAATTATGTTCAAAATTTCCATTTCTTCTTTCTTTCTCTCCATTATATAGTTGGCCTCTACCTGGGACTGATTACTTCCTCCTGGTGTACAGTCTTGGCTACACAGTTTTCTTTCTTCAGTGTAATATCTGCAAGTACCTAGACTCTTGTAAGCTTGATATTAGCTAATAATTTTACTGTATTCTTATAGGTTCATGGGATGATGCTAGGCTATTGGCCCAGAGGCCCTTATAAGCCTAGCCAAGAATTTTGCCCATGTTCACTCAAAGTCAGGACCTGTTTCCTCTGCCCAGCAGGGACACAGGTGGGATCCCAGGGGTGTATTTTCTGTTTCCCATCCAGTTTCCTCTTAAAGAGGGTTAGAGAGGTTCACTGCTTGACATGGAGAGGGAGTCTATTCCACAGATGGGGGAGTCTTTGGGACACAAATCTATGCTGCCAACAAGTTTTTTTAATGTCACAGACCAGGTTAAGGCCTTGCATGTGGGTTGCGTAAGTGGAGTTTGACTTACGGATATTCAGCAACTCCATCAAGACTGGGTCTGAGATGGCCTTGTATGCCAGACACAGGTCACCTCTGAGCAGTCTGTATGAAACTGAGTAGAGGGACAGGTCTTTTAGCCTGTCTGTATATGATAGGCGTTTGAGACCCTGAATTTTTATGGTCAGGAACCTCTGTGGTCTCTCCAGCTGCTGCATGTGCTTGGCAAGGTACACGCCGAAGAGGGTATTGTACTCTATAATGGGTCTGATAAGAGAGAAGTATGGGATGTTATGACCTCCTTGTTCCTGGATGAAATACCTTTATTTATTAGGTGGGCCATGTAGAAAGCCTTTTGTACAATGGAGGCAACATGGTGGTCAAAAGTCAGGTTGCTGTCAACCTTGGTGCCCAAGTCCCTATGAATGATTGCATGCTTAGTACATTGTCATTAATGTGATAATTAGTGGAGATGCCATTTTCCCCAAAGGGGGTCATGATGCATTTCTTGGCATTCAGTTTGAGGTCATGCTTCTGGCACTAGTCATTTGTTTGGGTAAGGCCCTCTTGGAGGATGTTCTCAACACTAGGGGAATTTAAGACAGTGCCCAGGTTGCAGTCATCTGCAAACTTGGTCAGCACAGACCACTGGTTTTGGCTTGCACCTCAGAAAAGTATATCCCAAACAGTAGAGGCCCCAAGACCGATCATTGGGGTACACTGTTCGTTACAGGTTTACCAGAGGTGGCTTCCCTATTTTGACTGATTAGGTTCTATCAGTGAGACAGTTAGCTACCCAGCTGGTAACATACGGGTTGATGCCTAGCTGGGAGAGTTTATATGTTATGCCAGAGTGGGGAATAGTGTTGAAAGCTTTGGCTAGGTCAGCGTAGGTGGTGTGCACCAACTTCCCTTCATCCATGGCTTTGGTAACTGTTTCAAAGAAGTCAACCAAGTTTAACAGGCATGATCTCCCTTTGACAAAACCAAACTGTGTGGGGTCAAGCCTTTGGAGGTTGCCAAAGTACTTGTTTATAAGGTCCATGATAATGCATTCCATGGCCTTGAAGATCAGGCTAGTTAAGCAGATGGGCCTATAATTGGCTGGGTCAGTGGACGGTCCACCTTTGTGTAGAGGGATGACAGTGGCTGTCCTCCATTCAGCTGGGATGAAGACGGTGCTTAGGCTTTGGTTGAATAGGGTGCCTAATGAAGCTGAGAGCTCATCCCTAATTTCATGTAGGATACAGCCAGGGATGTTATCTGGTCCCATGGAGACTGTATATTTTGCCTTTGAGAAGGGCATTAAAGACCTGCTCGCTGGTAATGAGGGGAGAGGGGCAGGTGCTGGGGATGTTCAGGTTTACTGATGGGGGGGATGGGGGGGTGAAGCTTGCCTTTATGTATGACATTTGTGTATGTGGTGTTATTGACCAGCAGTTCAGAGCAGATTTGGGTGTTACCTTTGAGATTGCGGACATAGGTAAAGAAGGCCTTGTGATTGTCCTTAGTGGATGTGGCCAATCTGGACTTCAATTTAGCCTCAGAGGATTTTAGCAGTGATCGTATTTGCTTTCAGACAAAGGAGAGATTGCTTCCAACTTGGCACCTGCTCCTTCTTAGTCCTGGACAGCAATTTATTTCCTTTATTAGAGTTTATTGCTGCTGTCCACCAGTCAGGTTTACTCTTCCTTGAGGAAGATGATTTGGTCCTGTCAGGTATTGCCGAGTCCATACAGCTCTGCAGATGCTAATATAGTTTTTTGGTGTAGGCTTGGACATTAGTGCTAGTTCCAACAGAAGGGACAGTGGCTGTGAAGCTGCTTATACCTGCTCTGAGGAGATTGTAGTTAGCTTTGGAAAAGTTTTTTTGTTTGACCCTGACAAGGGGAGGGTTAGGGGAGATTGTGACTTCAAAAGTAATCTGTTTATGATCGGATCTTATCGAGGAGGATAACACTCTAGGGATGCTAAAGTGGCTACTGTTTGTGAGCACCAGGTCCAGGATATTTTCACCTCTTGTAGGGTTGTCTACCCAGCTGATCCAATGCATTGGCATTGACAAAGTTGAGGAATCTCTGGGCATTTAGGTTTGGGCTAGAATAGGTCTTCCACTCTATGGTTGGGTAGTTAAAGTCACACAGGATCAGGGTAGAGGGTTGAATCTTGATGGATTTAAGTAATTCCAGATAGGTGGAGTGGGCATCCTGAGTCATGGTTGGGGGTCTAGCTAGCTATGATTTGAACAGGTGTTTTGTCAACAGTTAACTGCACATGGAGTGTCTCCTTTGTGTCATACCATTTGACTAGCCTGTAGATGTGTATGTCTTTGATAAATATTGAAACATCACCTTCTTTGGCTTTGTAGCTTTCTGGGGTCTTAAAGTATGATAGGATGAGTAACCTGGTAAGGCTGGGGTACTCTCCATAGCTTTGGACCAGGTTTCAGTGACTGCACAAATGTCAGCATTCTCCAGGGCAAGGAATGTTTGCAATGAGTGCAGTTTCATGCTAAGACTCCTAGCATTTAGCAGCATGACCTTTAAATTGCATTTAGAAGAATTTTTCATGTTGGTAATTTTGTGCTCATGACTTTGCCTAAAAAAGGCACTATGGGGGTGGCAAGAGTCTTTGCCAGAAGCCTGAAGCTCATGGGAGACAGATGAAGGCCAACTCTGGCAAAGCATTGTGGTCTGTCATGTCCTCCCAGGCTGTCAGGTACTGGATCCCCTTGAAATGACACCAGAAACTAAGCCAATTGTTAGTCAGTCATTTTCTGTTTGTATTGAGGCATCATTCTGGGTGAAGGTAGGATGCTGCTTAAGGCTAGGGACATATGTACCTGCTTGGGACACACATTCAGTGAGCTCAGTCATGTCTCTGTTCATACAGTCCAGAGAGGTGTGTCTCAGGTCATTCACACCAGCATGGACTATAACAGAGTCATAACAGTACCTGTTGTTAAGAGACTTGAGTGCATGCGTGATATGGTGGATTCTAGCACCTGACAAGCAACTTACCAGGACTTTCTTCTTGCCTAGCCTGGTGAGGGGCACATCTGTGTGTCTTATGATAGAGTCTGCTATGATTTGTATGTTGTGTTTGTGGCTGGGCCTTAGAGGCTGTGAGACACAGATGTGTGTACTAAGTGTGATGCTTGGTGCTGTGTGTTGTGATGTGCGTGTGTGTTTTTGCTGAGAACCCCTGCATATGTAGGAGTGTGTTGTACAGATGTGGGTGGTGTTAGAGGTGTGATGTTCATAGTGTTTGTGCAGACAACCTTCTCAGTGCCAGATGTACTGGCTTGTGACTGAGACAGCAAGGATTCTACGTTCTTAATGTAATTGTATCTCTCACATATTGTGTTCCTAGGTGGGAGTAGTAGAGGGTTGTCTGTGTACATAAGGCAGTTGCTACACTGTCTCAGGATACCCTTATCAACCAGACTAGTAGGAGAAACCATAGGAAATTCTGTCCGTGGTTCTCAGAATCTGTGGAAGAGAGGTCGGGGATAGTAGAGTGGGTACTATCTGAGGAGAGTACTTCATTAACTGTTAGATTTAATACATAATTCTGTGTATGCTCATTTACCATTCTATGTATGTAGATTTATTATTTTTTGATTAACTGTCATATCATTACTAGTCTATGTGTGTATGTTCATTTATTATGTAAATCTTGTATAACCATCTTCTAGTCATTCTGTAAAATGGAGCAATTCTCCCCGGGACTCAACTGAAAATGGGACTTGTGCCCAGTTGAAGTTTCCCGGTAAACAAAAACAATAAATAAATAACTACCAAGGTACTGATTTAGAGCTTCTTCACTGTAACTTTGGAACGTTAATGTACTAAATTTGGTTTCTGTTTAGTGTACGCAGTTTTATCATATCTTCTTTTGCATTTTGCATTATACTTCATTATTTGTTATACTACATTGTAAACACTTTTTTCTTATATTGTATGTGTATATATATATATATATATATATATATATATATATATATATATATATATATATTTTTTTTTTATGATGTTTATCATTGCCTCATATCATCATACCTTTCAACCTCTTAGCACAAGAATTCTGGACAAAGCCAAATATAATGGAGGGACAAAAGGCAAAAACAGAAGGACATTTTGTAAAATATTGCTCTTATAATCTTAAAAAGCAGATAGACTACTTTAGTAACATGCATTTGTTGAAGAATATGAAGAATGAAACACAGATGTCTGCCATTATTTAGTGACTTCAATCGTCAATGACTTGCCAGAACACCACACATTTTATGAAGAATAGACCAAAATATGAACCAAAAATTTGGGCATTCTGTGACAATTTTAACAGTTGAGAGATATGCATAACCTGGGCAGTGGCTAAAACGGCTCATGTACCAGTCCATTAACCGAGTTAAACAAAAAATAAAAACTTAAATGCATAAAAGGACAGTGGGGCAAAGGAAAGAAAGCCTGAAGTCCATTATAGCCTACTCACCTGAATCTAAAAAAAAAAAAAAAAAAAAAAAAAAAAAAAAAAAAAAAAAAAAAGGGGGATTCACCACCACATTTTACCCCTAGTGAGTTACATAGACCAGTTATAGGCAATGGCAAATTGCTCTACCTGAGATTAATCAGTAAAACAAGGAATGTATATTTGAAATTATTAATTAATTAAAGATGCTTCTTACATGTTTTTTTTTTCAGTAATTCGATTGTGGCTCAACTTTTATTTAGAGCTTCCACAACAGGTAACAAGAGTGTGTTGAAGAGGTGAAAGTTTCACACATCATATAAAAAACTTACACACTTGCTCATGGAACTCTTCACAGCTCAGTTATCACACAAACATCATAGATTACTCAGACCAAATTTATATTTCAATACAAATATGTCATATTTTAATGATTGTTGAGATAAATGAGAATGCACAGTACATTTTAATCCTTTTATTTTGTTGCAGTCTCTTATAATGCAGTGTTGATAAAGAAAACTTTTAAGATAAAAGCTGGCATTGTTTTTTTTCTGAGAATGCCTTGCTGCAACATACTCTTGTCCTAAACAGATGTACCGATAAAAAAATTACAATTCATCAAAACAGGCTTCAGTGAATCAAGGTTCATAAAACATAATTTTCTTAAGTACAGTTCTTGGTTCTAGCTCTGACACAGTCTGGGAACAAGCCACACAACCTAATTATCTGCATAAGTGTATGTGCTGGGGAGAATATGTAGGTGGTGCACAATTCCTGCTGATGGCAAAGAAAAGTTGTTTGACATTTTGAGTTGAAGGATTTTATAACAGCCTTAATCTTTCTCTGAACTGTCCTATAGCAATGTTTCTGTGAATTATCTGCAATGAAACAATCCCATGATTTTATTAAAGACTTACACTATGGAGTCCTTTGCTTATTTCAAAAGTTGAGCCTTTCTGCAGAGAAGAGCTCTCAAGAGATAATGATGCGTTCTCAACACTTTTATTTTTACAGCCTTTTATATCAATGCAGGACCTTTTATGCTAAAATGATATAAAGATAAAAAGAGTTGCTAAAAGCAGCAAAAATGGAAATTAGTAGCAATAAGAACTTGTAGGTCTACCACAATGCTCCATTTATTTTCTATAGAGCAATAGGTTAAGTAGCAGGCAAGGCAATAGCATGGGAATAATTCAGCCGTAAGATTTGAGAAGTGAGCTTGCTGGGGAATATAGTGACAATGCACAATGTAGCATTCAATACTTCAGTAGTGCAGTTTGTGTGACAGGACATAGCTAAAAGAACAGGTTAGGTTACAGCTGACATAAATAGCAGAATAAAAAAAAATCTGGAATAGAAGAGACAGGCACCTCCAAAAATGCAAAAGCACCACCCAAGTGGCCATTTAGGATTACACTATATTACCTGGTTATATAAGGCAGAAGGAGGCATATGGGTATAAGCACTACATCCTGCTCATCAAAAGTTCTTCTGGGGTCACTTCTGGTTTTGTGATGAAATTATTTTCTTTCAGAAAAAGACACAATATTTGAATGGTAAATGACTAGCTAAAGACAGAATAAATTGTTCAGTTTTAAATTATGTTCACTTTGCTTGCCCCTCAGTACAAGGTTGGCTCTTAAATGATTATATTAATGTATATGGTATTACAGCTTCAAAGTCACTTTATTTGCATAATCAGAAAAATGTGTATGGATGAAATTATTATTGAAAAGGCTGATTCTATTTCTTTTTCATTCTTTGCAATTATCAGACTTAGACTAAGACTCTCATCTGTGTTATATAGTGCACAAAGACACACAAATGACTTTATTCACTGTCAAAAGCTGAACAGATTAATAGATTTCCCCCTACTGTACAGTAGTGGTGCTTTGCTGTATTGAGCAGGGAGGGTCTTGGAAACATATGCAAATGAAGCAGTCTGTAGCCAGAGCCTATGGTAATGACAACATTTAAAACCTAGTGTACTACTTTAGAAGGATATTTTCATAATCATCAGTATTACGCTGTATCAGTATTATAGTGCTAGTCTACATCAGACTGCTAATTCAGAAGTTTCATTGTGATCAGATTGCTGATCTAGGTAAGTCATGGCACATGTGCATTTGGGAGGGTGTGCAAGTGTGCATGTGTGAGTGTGTGTGTATGTGTGTGTGTGTGTGTATGTGTGTGTATGTGTGTGTATGTGTGTGCAAGTGTGTGCAAGTGTGTGCGTCAGTGTGCGTCAGTGTGTGCAAGTGTGCGTCAGTGTGCGTCAGTGTGCGTCAGTGTGCGTCAGTGTGCGTCAGTGTGCGTCAGTGTGCGTCAGTGTGCGTCAGTGTGCGTCAGTGTGTGCACGCGCGTGTGTTAGCGTGTATCTGTGTGTGTATGTGTGTATGTGTGTGTGTGTGTGTGTGTGTGTGTATATACGTGAAGGGAGGAGTTACAGCAACAGTGTGTATAAATACCACTGCCTGATGTGACCTGTGGCTAGTATTAATGTTGACATTAATTTATTATTATTAATTATTTTATTTAAATGTGAGTCAGCAATGTGCATATTGTGAATATATATAAATTGCAGTATTTAGGAGAAGTGCAAATTATACTTTCTTAGCCAAGGAAGATTTTGCCAGTTGTCTGATGCTGACTACAGATCCAAGCAGTATACACAAAAAAGTGTTAATGGGTCTTGCTGTACTGGTCTCTTAACATTAGAATTTATTTGTATGTAGCCTTAGTTACTCTGTTTGATGTGCATTGCTACTGTTACCTGGTATCATACTTTGTCATTTTCAGTAATGTAGTACATTTCTACCAAAATAACGTTGTCTCTTGATGTATTAGAATTTAGTTTTATTTAAATGTCTGACATGCTAACTTGCTACATATTTTATTTATAATGAGGATCTTAAAAATAGAAACTAAAACAATATCTGTACCTTCAATATTTCTCCTTTACTCTTATATCAATGAGCATCAGGTTCTGGGGAATTTACATATGTTCTTCATCATCTTCCTTGAGGATGAATTTTTCATAAACACTGCTCATATTTTTTCTAACAATGTAGTCTTCTTAGATGTATATCATATACTCCTTCTATTGTTTTTTTTTGTTTACCCTTCTACATAGTATGCAAAATGTTTGCAAAACAAATACATATTATTCCTTTGTACTTTCCAGATGTATCATTAAGTCCAGCATTTTCTGTGGCTTAGTGAAGACCTGTAACTTAGATCAGACATTCCATCCCCATTTATATTTATTCAGCCAAGGGTGTGCGGTAAAATAATTGGTATAGACTGAAATGACAAGAAATGCCTTCAGAAGCAGATTCTGATAGGCAGGCATTATTGTACTGGTTAGCAAAACAAACCACATTGTTTCTTTTATGAACATCACCACAGCTACTGCCTTGCTTGCAGTCTTTCTCTTTACAATTCTTTTCATGATTCATCACAGATTATTGCTTCTGGTTGCAAAAAAGTTTTTTTTTATTTATTTAAATTCAATTAACCCTTTAAAAACCTAACAAAAGGGAGATCCTCCATACAAAATGTTGTCCAGTGGTTGTGGGGTCTGTAGACTGGGTTTACTGCAAAAATAATTGGGACATCTCCTGGGGTTGCTTGTGGGATGACTTTATTTTATAGAGTTTGGTAGAACTTTAAACTACTCAATATGGACAAGTTGAAATCATGCTGAATATTTTCAGACATAATTTTCTATACTCCAACAAGGAATTTCTGCATATCCATATGTATACGCATATAGAAACTATTGGAAGTCCCCATTTCCCACAAGAAATTATTGCAGTGTATTATCCTTAACAGAAGAAGACTAGATGCAAAGGATAAAATTGCTGATATATGAAGGTAATTACAAAGATGGGAAAGGAATTTAACCTCATGCAGAGCAGGAAAAGATGCAAGAGTTTGAGGAATTATTTTAATAGTAGCTCAAATGAGTTGAGGTTAGGTATAGACCTGACTGATGCACTGATTTTGCTCCAGGTTTTGGCTCCACACTAGGAGTACAGACTTTTCACAGGATTTTTGGGTTTATAAATGACGTAGTATTTTTGTCAGTTCATCAAAGTGTTGCATGTGGTTTTCTACCAGCAAATTTCGACACCTTATCATAACCTTGCTCTAGCTGAGAGCTAGGGAAGCCTGGACATTTGCAAATTTGTGACATGCCTATTGAAGATGTGTGGTTGCTAGAGGTACTTTAGTAGAATTAGTAAAGAATTTCTGTGCCCTATTCAACATTCCAAGATTTTGGTGATATATTTTTTAATATTGTTAAGGTCAAACTTAAGGTTATTTATTGTCACATCTAACTGTTTAGTGTGGGAGACCACTTCAATTCCAGTATTGTTTAGTGAAGAAATTTTGAAGTTTTTTTTTCATAATTATGCTGTTTTGGGAAAAATACTGGAAGCTTGTTTGGTTTTGTTTGGAGTAAGTAGGAATTGACAACTATGGAGCCAACACTCTACAGAATGAAAGGCATCCTGTACTATTATTTGCAGTTAGTTGATGCTGTCAGGGGAGCAGCACAAACTAGCCATTTGACAGACTGATGCCTAACGGACAAAAAAATAAAGAATGTGTTAAGCCAAGAGTGGACACTTGCAACAGTATTTTTTAATGAGATACTTTTTACAAGTCAGTTAGGAAATAAGGATGAAACTAATTTGCTTTTATCTCTGTCTTTATTAATCTCTGGCTTTATTAATGGTGTATATGCATGTTATATGGGCAGTGGCTGTGTGTGGGCTGGTTGGAACCAATGTTGTGTGGGAGTTAGGGGTTGTTCTTGTCAAAGATGGTGGAGTATCCACTTATGGACACTTTTGTCTAGTATTTTAGAGATGGGAGATAGTACAGCAATAGGTCTAAAGCTGCATAATTCAGTAGAGTAGCAAGCCTTATAGAGAGGGATTATATGGATTTTTTTTCCAAAAAGAAACAAAATAGGCTTCCTGTAAGGACTTATTAGAAGAGAAACTGATTAATCAATAGATTTGGCAGCTGTTGTAAGGTATTCTGCAAGGAGGTTTTAGCAGACAGTGAACATAGTTTGGTTTTGTTTAATAACTATTTTATATAGGTGGTATAGACTGGTTTTAATAAAATGTTAACGCTGTTAATTGTGGGTGGTTGTAAAGAGCTAAAGGAAATAGGAAAGAAGTTTTTGCTAAGGACAGCTATACTTTCTGTAAAGTTGGAATTAAATTGTGATACAGTCTGAGGGAGAAGTGTTGGATGACAAGAGTAGGAATGTTATTTCTCCCTTTTTTTATTATATTGTTAATGGCTGTCCAGAATTCTTTTGGATTAGACTTTGCTTCCTATCATTATTAAATTTTTATTTTGGTTAGGTTGTTAAATTATTTGAAGTATTGTAAGTTTAGGGGAGACTTATGTTTTAATCATTCTTTCAAAGCCTCATCTCTGTTAACCATAAGACTTCTATGGTTGAAAAGCCAAGAAGCATTGATAGTTTTAATGCATATCCTTCTTGATGGTGCAAGACTATTTAAGATGTTCAGGAATATTGTGTTACATTTATTTACTGCCTCATTCAGAGGTATATTTTGCAAAATATACCAGTTAGCTGCCTCATCCAGGGTATTTTTTGCAAAATATACCAGTTAAAAGGTCATAAGGAGGCACTGAAGGTATTTTGGCTAAAGTATGAGAAATTATGGATCTTTTTAAGAACTGTGTTGTTCGAGATGATGGGAACTAAATAAACTAAAAATTGAAGAGTGATGATCACTAAGTACATCTGAAAGAACACTTGATGAGATGTGTTTACTTAGTTTAGAGACATTATCCAGTCAAGAATGGAACCGCTATGGTAAAATTTGCTACAGTCTTTGGAAGAAGTAATGAGTTGTTGGATGTCGTGATGGTTAATGCTACCAGCTGGGAAAGTCAATGCAAAATTCTGTCAGTCAATACTGACATCACCTAGAATTATTGTTTCATTTGAAATTTTATTTGTTGTCCAATAGAGAATGTCCTTCAGTGTAGATATAATATTTCCTGGGGGTATACATAGAACAATAATGCAAAGATGTTTATGGTTGTTTAGTCTAAGGAGTGAGGTGAGAGGTGAGAATTCTGTATTTTTGGAATTTAGGTATAGAGTTGCTATAGGGTCTAACTTCATAGGATTTGGGACATGTAACAATTCCTTTTGCATTATTATGAATTTTGTCTGCCCTAATGGTATTTTATCCATGTGTAGAATTTCTGAATCTTTATATGAGACTTTAGCCAAGTTTCTGGGACTGCAAGAACATCTGGTAAGTATTGAGAGATCCAGGAGTGAAGTTAAGTCTCTTTGTCATAGATGGCATGGATATTTACAAAAATGAAATTTAGTTTCTTGGGTGTCTTTTGTTTAGATTATAAGATGGATATGAATGTGTGATGGGTGAGGAAGCTGCACCTGGGTTAGGGTGAATATTACCAGTTTGTAGAATAATTACAGAATAGTGATTAAATACATACAGTTTTATGATGGTGCTTTTCATTTTCTATTCTATGTTGGTCTGATAGAAGTGAGAGTTTGTAACTTCATATCAGAATTGTAGGTATGTTGAGTCATTGTATAAATTAGGAGTAATTAGTATCTAGGAGTGATGGATAGTGTGGTCTAAGAAGATGGCTATATGATATTTTCACTAATAATCATAAGAGTTAGTTTTCAGTATCTGGTGTTCTACCTGTGAGACATAGGTAATCATTTGTCTTACTAGGATTCAAGACTGCAGTAACAGGAGAGTCTTACATCCTAGTAATACAAATTGTTAGCTATGTCACACAGACAGAACACAGTGCATTGAAAATGACTGGACACATGATGATTTGTTAGTGAAAATATATACTGTAAGTAAGTGACTGCTCTTTTAAGGAAGTATGCCATTTTTGATTATGCAGAATGCCTTTGCAGGTGTGAGGTGTGTCTAAATCATTGGCAGGCATAGCCAGCCTTAGGCATAGGCCAACTAGGTGGTTGCCTAGGGTGCCGCTGTAGCAAGGGCACTTTTTCAGTAATCTGGATGGTGTTGGTAGCCAGAATGGAGGCACCGGGTGGTGTGTGTGGGAGGCAATGTAGGGCACTGTGGACTCCACAGTGCCCCCCACACACACACCGGGTGGTGTGTGTGTGTGTGTGTGTGTGTGGGGGGGGGGGCACTGTGGAGTACTTTTGCCTAGGGCACCAGTTGACCAAAGGCCGGTCCTGTTGGCATTACACACTGTGGCATCATTTTTAGAAAAAACATAGAAGAAAACTGAGTTGAAAGTAAACCAGATTCCAAAAGCTTGGGAGTAGTGGTGGGGAAAGCCTTCACCATGCTGATCTCACTACTTTGAAATAACCTTTCCACCACACACACACCCTTGAATTACATTATCCTGAGGTAGGTTTTGCTCAGTTCAGGACACCAAAACATCGTGGTTCTGAATGGCCAGGAGTCCTGCTATGTCTGGCACAGATAATGCAATTCTATAACACACTATGTTAATGCATTTCATTTCCTATGCAAGACATAGTGTGAACTAATCAAAGGACTCCGTAGGCATGCCAAGTCTAGATAAAGGTGTCCTGCTCCACAGCACTACCTGTATGACAGACCTGATACTGCATGCAGTAAGTATGAAGTATGGGTTCAAATACATTGCTTTGATGAGATATGAAGTTGGCCAGCCTGACTATCGTGCCTGCATTCTCACCATCCATGAGAAGGGACTGGCATACAGGCCACCAGACTATGGGGAAATTGCATATAATTTTAACACAACTGACACTGTAAACCATTTCCACAGATATATGGGTATGGATTGGTTTGCAGTACATGTGTGCAGTCTCAGGATACTGCACCCTGCTCACAAAAACCTGTTATACCATTCCACGTTTAAATGTTAGATAGTATCTAGTCTCGCATACATATGAAGCTGTTGCTTCATCAAAACAGACCATTGAGTTCAGTGGGCTTCTCCACTGAATCAGTCCAGTTTATTTGCAGGCTTTGCCAATGTACAAAGCTGAATTATTTAATTATAGTGAGTCCAGTTGCCCTATTGGAATTCAGTGAAAGGCTCCAGAAGTCTCCATTAACATATGTTAAGTTGAGACTGGTAGATCTCTAGTTTTTAGACTCAGGAATGACGTTGTTGCAAAACATAATATATATTTTTAATATCCAAGTCCTTTAGGAAGTTGACATAGTGAAACTAATATATCAAACATTGTGCTATAATCTTTGTTTTATTTTCAACCCAACTGCAACTTTAACATCAGAAATGAAATTAATTTTAAAGCAAGGGTGCGTGTTACGTATGGCAATGCACTTTAACTTCATGTAATGTTAATTTATCTGAAGAGGAATTAAAACTGGTTAGAGTTTAACATATCAGTATTGTCTCTTATGTGAAACAGCTCACTATACATTTTACTTAGCAATATATTCTAATGTACAAGTTTTATTTATGTTATAATACAAATCATAACTGACATGTTGAAAGTGCTTATGAATAATATTCCACTCATATTCCTACATTTGCTTGATGGAGTGCTTTCTGGTAAACTTGCTTTGTTATACCCCATTAGATAATGGGCAAATCTTCTATTTGTAGCTATTGCCCAATTAAAAACAAGTTGGCCTCATTATGGCACTGCCATGAAGCATGGATTGAAAAAAAAAAAAAAAAAAAAAAAGAAATGGACCCCATTGTTTTTTTTACATTTGCAAAATATCCTTTTGCTGTTTAGCAAATAAAATATATTAAAAGAAAAACAATAACAAAGTAACTGCTTCAGCAGTTATGAGAATGTGACATTTTACTTTCTCCTCACTAAGTGTTGCTTAGAAAGAGCACATCCCTCTTAACTTATTTGCTGAATTTACAATAAGAAACTTTTTAATTAACATGCACTGTGTAAGCAATAAAAAGTATGAAATTACAATGTCTGGCTTTATTGTCTGTAATCCTCAGTAATAATCATGTTTACCATGTAAACAATGCAATATAAACAATGCAAATCAGGGATGGGACAGTTAAGAGGAATGGAAGGATCCCAATGCCTGGCACTGGATGAATTTTTTCATTCATTTGATCATGATAAGAAATCTGTGATGTATTCGGAGATGAATATGTCTGTAATTGCTTAACATATTTGTGTGTGTGTATCCGCTTGTGTGTGCTTCTTAGTGTCTGTGCATCTTATGTGCACGCGCGTTTCTGTATACATGTGTTTGTGTGAGTCTTTCTGTTTTTGAAATTGTGTGTGTGTGTGTGTGTGTGTGTGTGGACTTTAAATACTTGCATAACTTATATTTTGGATGTCAAATACTTCCTCCAAAAACAATTACATATACTATACCAACTTTAAAATATTCATCAGAGAAACTATTTTTGCCTTCAAAGTACATATAAAAATGATATACTAATGAAAAAGAATATTAAACAATTTAACAGATAGCCCATTATCTAAGTACAATAATGCACTCCAGGGAGGACATTATAGTGCAATAACGGACCTTCCAGTGGTAGAGTGGCCAGAATCCTGTGTTACCTCTTAATGTCAATGTATTGAAAGGTCAGCAGTCTTGTTAAATGCTATGCTAGTGAATATCATTACCTATATCTAGCACAGATCAAGCTTATCCAAGGATTCAGTAGGCTGAAAGTGTCCAGCACTTGTATGGCAGACCTGGTTTTGCAGGCAGGGAACTGGCCTGTAGTACCAGGTCATTATACCAGTAGACATGCATAGATATGATTCCATTCTGCACTGCAGCTCTACCTGTGAAGTGCATTGAAGGAAGCATGCATAATACCATGTTTATTATGAATGCATTCTTCCCATTTATGTCACGGACTGGCATCTGTTGCTACTAGCCAGCCAGGGAACTCAGTCTGTTTTATCCATCTCTACTAAAATACTGTAGCCAGGCAAGTTTGAGGTTTTGATTACATGTTCATAACTCTAAAACTGTGCAATATTAGCTCCATCTGAAGTGGAACTTTGTACTGCAGGCAGTTTGGCTTCCTACCAGGTGATGCCTGTAGTACAAGGCCCATATATAGGTAGACCAGGTACTCTACCTTCACTCATAATTTAATTCAATGTATCAGCCTTGTACTTTACCAAAGAGTGCTTTTGGCAAAGCTATCCCAGTTTTGACAATATGTTGAGTGGGGACTGATGGAGTCTTAGGCTCTGGACTTTGGTGTGGAGTAAATGCTCACCATAATGTACTGGGAATCTGCCCAAGGACAACCCTTTCTTTGTATCCTTATTTATCATGTAGAATTAACTACCTCTGGTTTTTTTTTTTTTTTTTTTTTTTTTTGACAGGCCACAGTTAATGTTCAGTAGGGAATTACATATTCATTTTATAAATGCAAAAGGGCAGTTTTTATATTGCCTTTTTGTAGACAGTAAATACTAATGTCCTTCCAGAAGTTATATTATGATAATTTCCCTCAATTTTATCCCATTTATTATAGGAATACATTTATTTTTGGTCTGATATTTTATTGAATAGTCTCAAAAATGAAGCATTTTAAATGCTGTTTTGATTGAAAAAAAATAGTAAATCACTGAAACAATCTAGAAGGGTATTATTTAACAAAACCTGCCACTATACCTATTGAAACATAATATAAGATGCACATCACAATTGTGTGAAATAACTTTCCACATGATGAAATGAATCCCTATATTAAGCTCATGTAAATGAAGTGTAGTATGGACAATTTTCATGAGATGTCAACCTCATATGACAGTACTTTTGTTAAACAATTATGCATTTCAATTTGTTGAGCATGCAATGAATCAATTTACTGTTTAAAAAAAAAAGTCTATGCTTAAAATATTAGATAGTTAGTGAGACTGCTATTTGGATCCCCAGCACTCCCCCTCTTTTCAAATTTCTCTTACTTTATGACACAGCTAATTGCATGTTAAAACTTTCCGCAAACTGTAACTAATATAAGAGAACATTACAGCTAATGTTGGTGATTAAACCCAGGCATCTGCATCCCTTTAGAGTGGATAGTTCAGTATTATTAAAGCACTTGAGAACAATTCTGGTACAGCATAAATGCATTTAAAACACTTCTTGTGCTAGAGTAATAAATCATTTATTTGTTAAAAGAATGTTTTCTTTTATTGCCTTCGGTCCCACATTATCGCTCTGTTCAAAGATTTGTAAGCAGTTCTTTTAAAAGTCTGAGTTGATTAAATTCTTGTTTTAAATTATTATGTTCATTTAAATACAGAGACACATTCTATATAAAGAATACAATATAGCTCAAACAATGAAGTTAATTCAGTTAACCCAGACAGAGTTAATTTCTTTTTTTTTAATGTACTGCATATTTTTTATGAAAAGAATAAGGAAATGAAATTAGGAAATAAACACAATGTAATTAGCATTATACAGCCAAGAGTAGATGATAATTTAAACGATGATTAAAGCTAAAGGCAATTTAAATCCGACTACAGAAAAGAATTAAACTATACATATAAAGTAAATTAAATTGCCCGCAATATGTAAAGAAGTACATTTCTTCACACAAAGTGTTAAAGGCTGCAGGTTACTTAAATATAGAAAATATTGTATTTTGTGTTTATATATATTTCTGTCATTATGTTTGCATTCTGCATCAGTAAAAGAAACGTTTAATAGCTTTGCTAATAATGAAAAAAGAAGTATATGTATAAATCGATCAATAGTCTTTGTACAACAGTTAATATAATGGACTTTTACTTAATAATATTGGCTAGGCAAAGTCTTATTATTTGCATTTTTGTTCTTCAAACTTTTTTGCATGCTACACAAACTAAATTACTGAGAAACACAGCATAACCTCAAAGTAACCAAACTGGAGCTTTGCTGACTAGTTTGCATTCTAACAGAAACAATTCATTTTTGTAAGTAACTTTAAAGTTTTGGCCAAGTAGATATGTGCAGTAATATGCAACTAAATATAAAAAGAACAAGTGAAATAACACTTATCTACTAAGGGCCACACTGGAGCAATAGAATGATGCATGGATCAGAAAAACGAAATACAGACAAAGTTCTGTATATGTCCAAAAGTGATTAAGGATTATAATGTGAGGAATATCAGCACAAGCAGATTGCCATAGCAGCACTACTACTGCTACTATTACTACTGCTATAACTACTACTACTGTTGCTACTATTACCACTGGTACTACTGCTACTACCACCACTAGTACTACTACTGCTAATACTACTACTGCCATAGCTACTACTACTGTTACTACTACCACTAGTACTACAACTGCTAATACTACTACTGCTATAACTACTACTACCACTAGTACTACTACTGCTAATACCACTAGTACTACTACTGCTAATACTACCACTAGTACTACTACTGCTAATACTACCACTAGTACTACTACTGCTAATACTACTACAGCTGCTATTGCTACTAATAATAATGCATCCAAAGAATGGAATAATTGAAACCTGTAAGTTTATCAGACAAGAACATTACAGTACAAAATTGCTGCAAGGCTACAAAGAACATATTAGTGTCTGCAATGAGTAACAAATGTATGTTACTATCATCCATCAACCAATTATATACAGGTGGGGGCATCCATGTTAGCTGTGCTAAGAAGAGGTTCCATCTTGAATCAATATAGCATTGTTTAGCACACTATATAGATGAGTTATTAAAACCTGATAAGCACAGGCAATAAGTACATTTTGTAGTTTGCAGCTGAGGATAATTTGCCTCTAACACGGTGGAAAGAGGGAGTCATCTATGGTCTATGTGTCAACAACACAGAATATGTGCAAGAGTACATTGCTGGTTCTGTCATTGGAAGGCACTCCCCCTCTATGGGAACACAAATTTCAACAATTGATACAAACATTCATTCAGTATCCTTCCCTGCATAGTTATACAAGTCTTATTTTATAAAAAATGTTGTTGTGGAAGGTGTTAAAAAAGTCTGAAGATTTTTTAGATAGTAAAATTAACTATGAACTGTAAAATATTGTAGGATCCCTGCACATGCCACAGAGCTCTCCAGTATTTGGGAATTATATTCTGTCCTTTGCTGTTTTAGTCAGTGTGGGAATCTTCAGAATGTAAACCTACTGTGGCATTCCAGAGAAATCTGGGTATTGCTGCCAAAGGCTTCCACCATCCTGCAGTACTATGCCACTTGTGAAAAGCAGATCTGCCCTTGATGTATGTGGTCATGAAGGGGGTAGAGCATATATAAGACTATCTGACATTACTTAAGCAACACAAGTCGATAGATTAAATGCTATGCCAGTATGAAGCAATACGTTTCTGAAAGAATACATATAAATATTCTGAAAGAGTCAATGTAATTGAATATCATTACCTATTCCTGACATAACCAAAGCCTCTAGGAACCCACCACGTGAATAACAAAGTCTTCCAAATTTGGACATCATCCTCACAGCACCACCTCTATGTTGACTATGTTTATCCTGGATGTATTTTTATGTCCAAAGAAATGTGTTGTATACTATTAAGGGAAGTTTGGCCAGGGCATCAGGTAACATCCCTTACTCTTTTCAATAGGAGCCATGAGATCTTTTGTATCTACCTGTGCTACCACCAGTTCAGGCAAGTAGTGCCTTGGTTCAACATCTCATTGGTAGGATGACCCACTTAGGACTGCAGCATCCCTCTTATACTTCACTAAAGTGTCAGCAGTCTATCTACCTGATATGGGAACAGAGCCTATGTCCTTCTGCACCAAAGGTGTGTGTGGAACCTGTTGTGCTATTGACACTGCTATAACAAAGTGTAGTTTACAGAGAAAACCAAGTTTGAGCTCTATTTTCACAGCTTACAACAAAAGGATTGTATCACTCTGAACATGTCATAGACTAAAGCACGTCTTCACTGATATGCTGGTACTGGTACTGCAGACCAACAGCCTTTTCACTGTGTAACATCTGCCATACTAAACCTGGAATACAGGTAATGCACTACCTACATCAAGATGGACCATTTACTTAAATGGTCATAATATTACTTTGACACTTTACATTGGTGTTCAGTGTGAATGTAAAATTTCAAAGCCCTTTGGTACTTTATACCCAATAATGTTTTCTGAACTGGGCAGCATTTTTATGATTCCTCATTACTGTAGGGACCATGAGAAATCCTTGTGCCCAATTTTAAAAACTAGGTGTAGAGTAAATTGCTGTGCAGTCCAACGTCTGGTATTTTAATCTCCTGAACAAAGCTTTTGTGGTATTTGACACACAGTCTCTTACTAGGAACATCATTATTTGTTATGTCACTGCAACAGGCAATTGGGTCTAGTTGCCTATAAATGTAATTTATTTAGAAAATAATCACTGATCGTAAAAGACAATGAAGTAATATATACTTGGGTTTCATTCTATGAAGATGGACTCAAGTTAATAATTAGTGGTGGATTATAACAGGTGCGATTCAGGTGGCTGCCTGGATCCCCTACCTCCAGGGTGGCCCATAGCAAAAGGAGGGAGGCAGTGGCACTACTCATTTTTCAATTTTATTTTCATCTTTATGTAAAGAAATGCTGCATTTCTGTACTTAAAAAATATCATAAATTAGAAAAAAGCAGCCAGCGGAACTCTTTCAGGAAACAGCTGGAGTTCTGAGGTTGGACAGGGTGGTGTGTATCTAAGCAATCAATTAGCAGACTTTCTATACTTTGCAAGTTCAAAGGAATGCAGATATTAAATAGAGGGACAATCTGTGGTTGGGGATGTATCTGTTGGATTGCATGGAAAGTAAGCTTTTTTCTTCTCTTGACCTGGCAGGTTCTGAAGATGCAGTATCTCATCTGCTTGAGAAGAGAAGAGAGAATTTTAAGTACTGTACTCAAATTTTGCTTCTGGGATTGACAACTTGTCATCAGAATTATTTTCTTCTTTGAAGCTCTCATATAAGCAACATTATACCTGTGCAATCTTTTCTTCTTCACTGGATTCCTGTGCTGAAACGTGTTAGGGGTGGGGGCTGTGTACATACCTTACTATTTGCAGAATGCCCTTTATTTTTGGCTCATACTTCTGGTCCATTCCTCATAAATGTTTTTTATAGCAAATTTCTGTGGATAATAGTCAAATAATTACAGGCATATTTTCATACTTCATATCCTTCTTAAAATGCAATCTTTCTAAGTAGGTAAACACTATGTTTAAACGTCGACTCTAGTTTTGGGCCTTTTTGCTCCAATTATGTTTGTGTTTTTCCCTAGCTAAGCCCAATATTTAAACTCTGAGCCTAATTTTGAGCCTTTTCCCTCTAATCATCTTTGTCTTTTTCTCCTGATTCTTGTGCTAAGAGGTTGGCAGTTGTGAGAGTATTTTGCTGGGGGAGGTGGCTAGCTGAAGAGCAGATGTCTACATATCTCTAATCTATCCTTGACTGTGCAAAATGCCCCAGATTTTGGTTCATACTTTTGGGTCTATTCATTATAAAATGTGTGGATTTCTGACAAAGTTTTGAGGATTACAGTCAATAAAGAATGACAGACATTTGAGTTCCAGATTTCATATTCTTTAGAAAATGTATACTACTGTTAAACCTCTTGTTCTAGTAATGTTCTTGGTATACAACAGCAATATTTAAAATAAAGAAAGGATACCTCCTAATGCTAAAGTAGAGCTCTCAGTAACAAGTAAAAACAGTATTCAAAATGAAATGCTGTACAACAATGGACAATGAAGTAAAGTTCACTTGGAGAATAAGTAGTGTGGTTAAATGATATAAAACATAAAAGTGCAACATATATAGCAAAAAACTTGCATACATTTCCAGTGCTTAAATTAAATGCACTTACAAGATATTCATGCTGTGAATGCAGTTATACCATAGCAAAATGATGGCTCCAAAGTTTCCAGTCTTATGATAGCTTCAAAGTATCTAATCTTTTTGGTCTGATATACAAAGTATCCACACTGAAGATGTAGTAGCTGCTATGTGACTGTGATGAACTGTGATAACAACTTAACCAGTCTAACAGATCAAATAAAAGTTTCTAGCTTTAATGGCAGTTAAAATCCTTTTATTGTAGGAAAAGTTAAAATCTTCATGTCGAGTTAAAATCTTGATGTGGAATAAAACATCGTCACGATCTGAAGAAGTTACTGAAAGCGCGTATCGTTTGGAATACATAGGGACTATATCTTGTAAGTGCATTTAATTTAAGTACTGGAAATGTATGCAATTTTTTTGCTATATATGTTGCACTTTTAAGTTTTATATCATTTAACCACACTACCTATTCTCCAAGAGAACTTTACTTCATTGGTCATTGTTGTACAGCGTTTCATTTTGAATACTGTAATATTTAAAATATGTTTCTGATTTTGGGCCTTTGTCCCTACATTATCTGTCTCTGATTTGGGGTATTTGTCCCCCCATTATTTTTGGCTTTGTTCATGACTCTTGCGCTGAGAAGATGAGAGCTATGGCTGCATGTTTTATAAAGCCATTTGAAATACATGGTGTGGCCACTATTTTTATTTTGCTTTATTTTATTACAACTGGATATCTAAAATGTGCACAGATAAATTAGTTGTGATTGCTGGATCCAAGTCTGTCTTCAGAGGAAATAGCGGACTGCTTTTGCTTAGAGCTTATTTTGGCTTTGCAGGACTAATGTAATTTTTATGAAGCAAGTTGGACTACTTTACTGTGACTGCAATTTGTGTGAAATGCAGCTGAAATACAATTGTGTGCCTATTATTTTTCATCACAGTTACTTGTAAAGTGTATACAGCCAACACAGTGGCTATAACTGCTTGGTGTAGTGGTGGATGAGGCTGACTGTGGAGGAAAGCATCTCACCCTCTTGTCTTATGTTTGTGTTATATAATTATTACTCTGTGCTTGCAGGAATAGTGTGCATTTGTCTGATGTTAACTTGCAGTAATTTATTGTGGCTACACTGGTTACTGTGTGATTATTTGGAAGAAATGTGAAATACATTACTGTGATCATTATTTTTATCATACTCAAATATCTGAGAGATACTCCATTAGTAGTGTCTATAATTGCTGTGTGGGTGTGGGGTTTGGCATATCTGTGGACAGAGTTGAATCATGGTCAAATAGGGGCTCAAGATCACCCCACCAGCATCTCCCAGTCCCCCAGAGCCAGCCCTCCCATCATTCTAGAGCCCCATTACTTGGCCATCTCTCCCTAATTACCATAAACACTGTCCAGGCCTGTCAATGTGCATACTATATTCATAGGATCATAGGCTCGTAGGAAATTACTAGGTTATCGATCTGGAGGTCATTTTAAGCCTAGCCATTTCATCCCAATGTAATACCATGAAAATGTTAGTCAGTACCCAAGATTGCATGTAGTGATGACTGTTCATGTCCAGGAGGGTTGTAGGTGCTATCCCTGGTAGGAATTTGCAATGCCTCATCCACTCGTCCAGGTTCCTCTTGAACAGTGTCATAGAGGTGCCCTGTTTCACATGAATTGGTAGCCTGTTACAAAGACATGGCAGTCACTGGGAGATAACTCTGTCCCTCCAGCATGTCCTATTTAAGTCACAGGCCATATTTAGGTCCCTGGAGAGTGGGTATACCTAGTCCCATTTGATTTACTGATATGCAGCAAGTTCAGTAAGTTTGGGTCTTGGATTGCTCTGTAGGCCAGACATAAGTCTCCCCTAAGAATTCTATACAACATGGAGTATAGTGACAGGGACTTTAGTCAGTCTGTGTAAGGCACATGCTGGAGCCCCTTTGTCTACATTGTTAGAAACCTTTCAGGTCTCTGTAGTTGCTGCAGGTGCTTTTCACAATACATGCTGAACAGGGTGTTATACTCAATTATGGGTTGGATTAGTGCTAAGTATAGAGGGGTTATAACATCTTTTGCTCTCGAGGTCATGCCTTTACTAATCAAGTGTGCTATGTGGAAAGCCTTCCTTACTGCAGTATACACATGGTGGTCGAAGTTAAGGCTGCAGTCAACTTGTGATCACAGGTTCCTTACCACTTTATGGGTACTTAGGTTATTGTTGTTGATTTGATAGTGTGAAGGGACATTGTGCCGAAGGGAATGATTATGGGAATTCAGTTTGAGACCATGACCAATACACCAGTCACTGGCCTGCATGAGACCCTCCTGGAGTATACTGACATCATTTGGGGATTCAATGATGTCAGCCACAACCCCTTAGTTTGATTGTGTGCAAGTTGGCAATCCATCTTACAATGAAGGGATTTATATTCACTTTGCTAAGTTTATTGGTAATGCCTGAATGTGGGATTGTGTTGAAAGCCTTTTCGAAGTCGGGGTATGCTATGTGCACAGATTTGCCATCGTCAGTGGCTCTGGTCACATTTACAAAGAAGTCTACCAGATTTAACATGGTCTTGACAAAGCTGAATAGGTAGGATACAGGGTTTGGAGGTCGCCTATGTCTTTATTTATGAGGTTCATAATGATACATTCCATGGGCTTACAGATGAGGCTGATCAGGCTTATGGCTCTGTAATTCCCTGGGTCTGTTGCTAGGCAACCTTTGTGGAGGAGAATAAATGTTGCTGTTCTCCGTTCTGCAGGTTCAAAGCCAGTGTAAGCCTTTACTTCTACAATGATAACAGATATTTGAATATAATTTTAAACTTTTACTTTAAATTGTAATAGCACAAGCATAATAGCCATTTTCTAAACAAAACAATACAGTCTCACAATGAAAACAGATTAGCATGAGCAACAGTAATCTTCCCTGTCCCTGAAATTCACATTCACTGAAACCTACATTCATAGAAAATGCATCTGGCCAGTGGCAGATTAAGTCCACCTTTAAGCTGTTTTCAAAGTATGGCCCCCTGCACACATATTTAGGACCATGCAAAAAGGCTTGTCTTTTTTTTTAATTAACTTTCTGATAGTATTAAATTACTACTAAGTGCTACTTGTTAGTGAATGGGTTTTCCATTTTTAATTTTAAACATTTCTCCAGTAAGCAATGAAACAAAACATATGAACCAATAACTACCCGTTTCAGAACATTTCAGCCATAAAAAAACACTCAAGTGGCTGTCTTTATAAATCTAGTAATATCAGTCAGTATGCACAATCTCTGCAGAAATAAACAGTCTATATAATATCCCATTAAAGAGAACTGTAATTAATGCAGAGTTTGCTGCTGGCAAACAACTTTGCATTTCAGTGTTTCATCTACAAATTCAGTGGTTCCTCCCCTTGAAGAATATTGCCTGTGTTACAAAATAAAAAAAGTTGATGAGCTGGTGATACACAATAGGGCATGGCTGGTAAACTGACAATAGGTTTATAGTTACTAGGTACCTCATTCAAAGGAGGACACACTCAGAAGTTCAGCACCCCCCCCCCCCATATGCTGCACAGTAGCATCAGCAATTTATCTACCTGGTTTAGGAACAGAATCGAAAGCCTTCTGCACCAGAAACAACTGTTGCACCACTACAGTGAAGAACACAACTCAAACTCTGACTGATAATGGCAGACTGTAATCCACAGTGATCTACACACACCAAGAAAATTAAAGGACACCTAGTAGTTGGTATGGAGGTTTAAGGCACTTGCCCTCTCTTAATAATTAAATGTTTCAGAGTTTGTCAGTGAGTAAAGTCACTTAACTGGGACACACACACACACACACACACGCACACACGCACACACGCACACACACACACACACACACCACTTACCACATACTTGTATATCTTCTCTGTAGAATCAATCATCCAATCTATGCATGCACTCTTCAAAAGAAATTCAGGGCTTTACTACAACAAATCCATCTGTGCGCTGTTCAAAATAAAATACAGGCTTCTCTGCCAAAATTCCATCTGTGCTCAAGGGGCTCACTATCTCCCCGTTTACAGCAAATGTTGCCTTAAATCTCTTGTGTGGTTTGACTAAGATGCCTGAGGCTTATATAAGTTCTTCCATATCAAGAAAACTTCCGCAAGGTCCTAATGCTTGCCATGTTTGGTTGGAATTACTGAAAGTCATTTAACAAAGTTTTAGTTTCTTTTTTTTTATAGCAAACCAAGCCAACATGGGGTCTCTCAAGCTAACAAAGGCCATAGGCAACTGCCTAGGTTGTCCACTGCTGGTTCCGGATCTGTCTTGGTATGAAAGTGTGTTACCCTCTTGGCATGTTATTGTAAATAACATTTAGCTTGACTTCACTGGACTAGGGTACATTTTTTTAGGAAGCAAGCTTGCCTACATTACTGTCGTTATTATATGTTTGTGTGAAACAAACTTGAAATGCATTACCAGCTGGCCATTATCTTTTTTCCTAATCAGATATCTGAGGTGTAATTAGTTAACAAAGTTGTTATAACAGCTGAGTAGTGGTGGGGAGCCATCTGTGAATGAAGGTAATTCCATAATACTCAAAATAGTTTTATTTTGCAACTCCTAATATAAGCTCAGTCTAGTCTTATGGTTTATTCATTTAAAACTTAAGGCTGAATGCATACAGAAAATCTTTGTCTGCATTAAGACTTCTGAAAGAATTTATTTTTTCTCATTGAGAACTTCATGGAATAGATTCCAAACAGGATTTGGGAGTAGAGTAAAACTCAATGTTGTGTAGTCACTCCATGTCAAAGTCCAAAACATAGGGATCCACTAATCTACTAATTGTGTATGCTAATGGGGGATGGTGGAACACATGACTGATTCCAACAGGTGAAACAGGTTTATTTTTCCAAAATAGTTTAACATTCACCAATGTATAAGGCTGAAATACTACAGAATCTGTTGACTTCAGTGGGCTGTCTCAGGAAAACTGAAGCTCCCTCTGAATTTGGAAGTGTGTGTGTATATATATATATATATATATATATATATATATATATATATATATATAGATGTATGTATATATATATATATATATATATATATATATATATATATATATATATATAAATGTATGCAGGTAGTACTTGGTGGGAAGCTAGACTGCCTGCAGTAATTGGGTCCATATACAAAAGGAACTGTACTGCAATGTCTAGGAGCCAGTGCAGGGTATAAGTCAGGGACCACATGCACTGCTTGACATTTCCAAACTCCAATGGAGATTGGTCACAACCTCCTTTTGTTTAAAAATAGATTTAATTCCTTGATGTGCTATTGGTCCCGAATGCCTGTTCCCTATCATGGGCAGAGAGAATGTGGACATGATGGCAACAAAGGCCATCATGCCTACATGCACCTCTAGACCCTACAGGTGGAGTTCCTGCACTGAATGGCCTGATGACCATGCAGCACCATCTGTATGGCAAACCTTAAATTACAGCTAGGAACCTTACCTGCAATACTAGGTTGACTCCAAAAGTGGAGAGATTGTGCCATAGACGACCCAACTGTCCCAAGGAGTGCTTGAGTTAGTTTGTGCCAACTCTAGAACTATGTAATGAGATTCATTAGCATGCCATATTATAGAATTAATTACCATCCTACTACATAATGGGACTCATAACCATTCATTGCTTCTGTATTGCAAGGTACTGTATTTGTTGAGCTCCGTCTTGTCAACATGTCTGTATGTTACAGTAGAGTGCCACAGTGGCAAACATTAGCTACTGTTCACAAATATCCTGTGATCTCTGTTAGGTAATAAGGTGTCAGCTGTAATAAACATTTTGGCAAAGTATTTCAATGCAAATAAAATTAAACTCATTAAATACCAAGCCAAATAAACAAGTGAAAATAGACATTAAAAAAAATAAAATAAAATACAATTCAAATACTGTGTTCCACAATGTAGATTATATTATTAGCCTTGGATTATTGATCTTGGACATAAAGACGTTTTATTTAACTAGTGCAGTAGGTACAATATTATAATGTTTGTTGCATTTATTGGCAGTTACATAGTACAAGTATGTATGTGTGTGTGTGTGTATATATATATATATATATATATATATATATATATATATATATATATATATGTGTGTGTGTGTGTGTGTATATCTACATATATATATATATATATATATATACATATATATATATATATATATATATACACACACACACACACACACACACACACACACACACACACACACACACACACACACACACACACACACACACACATCTATATATATTTATATTTAGACTTTTACATTCATAGGATGTTACTAGGCTAATGGCTCAAGAGCCTTTAAAAGCCTAGTCAATATTTACCTGGTATATGTCTCCTAGGTGCAGGAAGAAGACATAGGTCAGTGCCTATGCCTTGGTATTTTTACAGAATTTATAGATTTCCCCTATCTGTAAGGGACATAGACACCACCCTGGGTGGGAATTTATGATGCTGAATCCATCAATCCAAACTGGCCTTGTAGAGGGCCAGGGAAGGACTTGGCTTTCATGAATAGGCAGCCTATTCCAAAGAAGTGGCAGTCTCTGGGATATTTATCTGTCCAACATGTTCTGCTTGACACATTGACTAGGCTGACTAAGTTCAGATCCCAGGAATGGCTGACCCTCATGCTCTTTCTCTTGTGGATATACAGCAGCTCCATTAGGGCTGGATTTGTGAGTGCTTTGTAATTCAGATATGGCTCAACGTTTGTATTCAATGGGAGGCAGAGTAAAGGGAAAGGGCTTTCAATCTGTCAACATAGAATATGTTGTTTGCACCCTGTTTTTTTTTTTTTTTTTTTTGGTGAGGAACCTTTGAGGTCACTCCAGCTGTTGTAGTTGTCTGGTCAAGTACAATCCAAATGGCATGTTGTACTTAATTATTGGTCTAGTGAGGGCTGTGTACAGTGGAACTATAATCTCCCTGGATCTGGATGCCATACCTTTACTTATACATTTTATTTATTTATTTATTTATTGACATTTGTTAACCGGGTTTGTCCAACTGGGCTTGTGGCCAATTTTCAGTGGAGACCCAAGGAGAAAAGCTCCAGTAATACATTTTAAAACAAGTACAATTTTAAATAATATTGATACAATAGCAGTTATAGCAAAATGATTCACATATGTTGGGATACATGCATAAAGTTAAAGTTGCATTAAAAAGAAGCTAAGTAACAATTTTACATTGATATAGTTCAATAGGTCAACAATTAACATTTTTTGTTTGTATAAAATTGTGCAAATGCATAGTAGACACATTGGAGAGAGAGGTGTAATGAGGTACTAAGTATGGTCCTTTTGAGGGTACATAAAGGAAAGGAAGACTAGGTAGGGTCATGGCAAGGGCAGGTTCTGGAATTGAGAAAATAAGCTTTTAGTTCATTTTTAAAGTGTGAGGTGTGGGAAATTGAACGTAAGTCAAGGGGAAGTTTGTTCCAAGCATGGGCAAGGGAGTGTTTGTAGAGTAGTTTGCCTACTGACCGTTTTGGGTGGTAGATATCAAGTAATTGTTGGTTAGAAGTATGGAGGGTCCGGGATGGGATGTAGATGGAGACTAAGGAAGATAGAGATGGACAGAAGGAGGGTTTATAAAGAATAGAGTGCAGCATATGAAATTGATAAGATAGCAGAAACTGAGGAAGTTCAAGCCATTGAAGAGAGTTTAAAGAAATGCAGTGGTGTGAGTTGTATGGGGAGTTAGTAATGATTCTGGCTATTTTATGGTAAGTCTGTTGCAGTTTGTTTAGAGTGGAGGCCTGGATATTGGTAAGAACTGGGGCGGCGTATAAGAGGGAGGGGAGGAGGAGTGCCTGGCCCAGGTTAAGTCTAGATTCAGGGGTTATGAATTTTTTGTTTCGATATAGCAGACCTAGTTTCTGGTTTGTTTTTTTTATACATTGGAGTATGTGTAGGTTGAACTTGAGTTCGTCATCTATAATGACCCCTAGGAGTTTTGTGTGGGTGTCAGCTTGGATATTTGTATTGTTAGAAGATGTAATAAAAAAGGAGGTTTTGTGATGAGAAAGAGAACTGGGAAGGACAAGTAGGAATTTGGTCTTTTTGGGGTTTAGGATCAATAGGTTGTGAGAGAGCCATTGTTCAGTGGATAGTAGGGCCTGTTGGGTCAGGGAGTGTAGTTCAGGAATGTTATTTGAGATGGATATAAGTGTGGAGTCATCGGCATACTGAATAAGGGAGGATTCTTTGCATGAGGTGTAAAGATCATTGGTGAAGATGTTAAACAAAAGAGGTCCCAAGATGGAGCCTTGGGGAACACCAGTGGAGATGGGAAGGAAAGGTGAGGAGGATGAGAGCCATTTGACAGATTGTTCCCTGCCAGATAGGTAACTATTAAACCAGGCAAGTGCGGAGGGGGATAGGTGGAGATTTGCAAGTTTGGATAGTAGTAGAGGATGAAAGAAAGTATCAAAGGCTTTGGAGAGATCTAGGAAGAGACAGGAAATGAGTTTATTGTTGTCTAGGGCCTCTGCAATGATATTAGTGAAGGAGAGGAGGGCAGTGGTGGTGCTGTGGCGAGGACGAAATCCATGTTGGGTAGGGGTAAGTAAGTGGTGTGTGAGGAGGTGATTGAGAAGCTGTGAGTGAATACATTTTTCTAATATCTTGGAGAGGTGGGACAGAATGGCAATGGGTCGGTAGTTTGAGGGGTCAGTGGAGTTTCCACCTTTATGAAGAGGGATAGTGAAGAAAGATTTCCAAAGGGTGGGGACAGTTGATTCCAGAATAGATTGATTAATTAGTATAGATACAGGATAGGCAACTGAGTCATCAGCAAGTTTGAGGAATGTAGGAGATAGACTGTCAGTGGAAGGAGAGCAAGGTTTTAGCTTGAGTAATAGAGATTTGATGTAAGTAATGGGAACTGGCTCAAAAGAAAACAAAGTTGTGTTAGTGGGACTTGGAGAGGTGGGTGTCGAAGTAGAGTTTGGCTTAGAGGTTACCAGATTTTGGATGGAAGAGATAAAGTGTTTATTCAGGAGGGTAGCTGTTTCCTGAGAGGAAGAGTTAGGGTATGGGGAAGGATTAGAGGGCTTTCCAGGATAGAGGATGTTGTTGAGAGTTGACCAAAATTTTGGGGGATTGGATTTCTTGTTAAGCTGAGCAGAGCTATAGTATAACTTTTTGTCATTAGTTGTATGTTTTTTTGCAAGGTTCCTCAGTTGCCTGTATTTTTGAAGAAAAGGTGGTTGTTTAGCTTTAGTCCAGGTTTTCCAAGCATGATCTCTTTGTTTCATAAGGGACCTAGTCTCTTTGGAGAGCCAGGGAGCATGGTTTGATTTTACTCTGATCTTCCTAGAGGGAGCTAAGGAGTTTAGAGTATTCATGAAGATGCTATTGAAAGTGCTTACAGCATCATTTAGAGGGAGGTGTTTTAGAATGGACCAATCTATGTTGTGGAGAATGGAGTTAAATTGGGATGAATTGAAAGTTGATAGTTTTCGACAGCCTTTGATAAGGTGGGGTTTAGGAATATGGGAGTAGTGTCTTAAGATGTTGGTAGGGAGATGATCACTGCCTCATAGAACGACTTCCTTACTACAGTGGATACATGATGGTCAAAGTTCAGGCTACTGTCTACCTGGGTACCCAGATCCCTAACCTCTGTGTCTGTTCTTAGGGCTGTGTTGTTAATGTTGTAGTTAGCAGGGGTATTTGTTTTCCTAAAGTGTACAATAATGTGTTTTTCATGTTTAGAGTCAGGTTGTGGTTGTGATATGAATCATTTGCCGGGATTAGACCTTCCTAAATGATATCTACATCACTGGTGGATTCAGTGATTGCCCCTAGCTTGCAGTCGTCTGCAGACTTTGTCATCCAGATGCCTTCCACAATGGACTTGGCATCTGCAAAGTAATTTCCAAACAGGAGTGGTAAGAGGACTGAGCCCTGTGGCACACCTCTTCATGGAACCTGAATCACCTACTTTGACCATGTGTTCTGTCCTTAAGCTAAATGGATATCCATCTGCTGATGTAGGGATTTATGCCCAGTTACATGAGTTTATTTATAATACCTGAGTGGGGTATTCTGTCAAATGCTTTGGCCTGGTCAAGGTAGGATCATGGCCTTAGTGACCTTCTCAAAGAAGTTAACCATATTAAGCAGACATGACTTACACTTCATGAAGCTGATTGAATCAGGTCCAGTGTTATGAGGATTCCTATGTCTTTATTTATCAGGTCCATGATTATTCTTTCCAGGGCCTTACAAAAATGACTAGTTGAGCTTATGGGTGTGTAATTTCCTAGGTCAGCTGACAGTCCACCCTTATACAGGGGTATGACCTTAGCTGTTTTCCACTCTGTCGAAACAAAGCCAGTCTGCAGGCTATGGTTAAATAGTGATCCCATTGGGTCTGATAGGTCCCTGTTTGGAATATTTAAGAAGCAAGCTAGTATATCTTTAGGCACCATTGAAACCATGCTTTTGGCCTTGGAGAGTGCTGTGGCTACCTGTTCACTGGTGATAATTGGAGGAGGAGTGGCTGAGGGTATTTTTTGAGGGGGAACTGAGGATGATGGTGAAGTGAAGTATGAGCTAAATTTATTGGTCAGCAGATTTGCTATGTATGCCATTTGGTGATGTTGATGATAACTAATTCTCCACATTGTTGGGTGTTGCCCTTAAGATTGTGGACATAGCTGAAAAATGCCTTTTGGGTATCTTTAGCTTTGGAGGCTATTTTTTACCTTAAAGTCAGTTTTCAGAGACTTTACTAGTTCCCCGATCCACTTGTTGATACTAATGCACATTCCCTCCTCAACAGGGTTTTCTTTCTTTTGTTGTACAATCTATTAAGAACTGGGTTCCACCAGGTTGGCTTGTTTTTACAGTTTAACATGAGCTTATTTCGGCTCAGTACTGACATTTCTATGCAGTTTTTACATGGTCATACAGGGCTTTAGTGTCCTGCTCTGCACAGGATACTGGGTTTTCTGGATTTAGGTGAGCTTGGAATCTAGCCATGCCATCGCTTAATAGGGTTAGCTTGCCTTAGAAATTTTTTAAAGTTCTTGGGGTTCAGTGAAAGTCTAGTTGTACCTTAATTTCCAGGGAGACCACTTTATGGTCTGATCTTACCAGTAAAGACATCAAGTATGTGAGGGTGCAACACTCTCCCATATTTGTGAGTATCAGATCTAGGATATTTGCACCCCTGGTGGGAATGCAAACCAGGTGCTCCAGGATATTTAAATTTACAAAAGTTAAGGAATCGTTGGGTTTGTATGTTATTGGTCATGTATGCCTTCCAGTTAATGGAGGAGTAATTAAAATCGCCCATGAGAATGGTATTGATTCAAGTAGTTGTAGGTATGATGTATGGGTATACTGGTTCATGGAGGGGCATATGTCACTAGTAAGAATTTGGAAATAAACTTTTCTCATAGCTGAACATGGAGTAGTTCTAGCATGTCATATTCTTTGACCAATCTTGAGGTGAGAATATCCTTTATGTAGATAGATGCACCTTCTCCTTTAACTCTCTCATGTTCAGTGGGTGAGTGGAATGCATAACAGGCATTATAGACATGCACACCTGGCTTTTTGTGGTTTTAAACCACGTTTATGTAACTGCACCAGTGTTAGCATTCTCCATAGTGAGGAGAGCTTCCAGGGGGTGCAGTTTCCAGTTGAGGCTCCTAGCATTGAGCAGCAGCACCTTTATCTTGTTCTGAGTATCTTTTGTTATGCTGGAAGGTTT